>NW_026735447.1:0-128000 GCF_949786415.1 Peromyscus eremicus
AAGCTCACTGTTCTGGCCCTATAGGAAACACAGTAGAGTAGAAGAGTGCTCTTTTCTCTAAAGCAGTGTGTGTTTCTTGTAAGGCGAGCTAGCGTTTGTTTCCCAGTCCTAAATGGAGTTGAATCACATGCAGTTTCTAGTCCTAAGAGCATGAGTTGTTTTATGGTAAGAAGAGTCACTATTGCGCTGCCATTGCCATACACAGGACAAATAGCACTGGCGTCTCTTCCCAGCAAGTACAGTGTATTGGACTGAAGAGGATCTACTGTTCTTGTCAGGTTCCTAAGCAGAATTGAACTAGATATGGCCGTGTGTGTAGGAAGCACAGTTCTTTTGTTCTGAGGAAGCTCACTGTTCGGACACCATAGGAAACACAGTAGAGTAGAAGAGTGCTCTTTTCTCAAAAGCAGAGTGTGTTTCTTGTAAGGCGAGCTAGAGTTTGTTTCCCAGTCCTAAATGGAGTGGAATCACATGCAGTTTCTGGTCCTAAGAGCAAGAGTTGATTTCTGGTAAGGAAAGTCACTATTGCGCTCCCCTTGCTATACATAGTTCAAATAGCTCTCGCGTCTGTTCCCAGCAAGTACAGTGTATCGGACTGAAGAGGAGCTACTGTTCTTGTCAGTTTCCTAAGCAGAGTGGAACTAGATATGGCCCGTGTGTAGGAAGCACAGTTCTTATGTTCTGAGCAAGCTCACTGTTCTGGCCCTACAGGAAAGACAGTAGAGTAGAAGAGTGCTCTTTTCTCAAAAGCAGAGTGTGTTTTTGTAAGGCGAGCTAGCGTTTGTTTCCTAGTCCTAAATGGAGTTGAATCACATGCAGTTTCTGGTCCTACGAACAAGAATTGTTTTCTGGTAAGGAAAGTCACTATTGCGCTCCCATTGCCCTATACAAGACAAATAGCACTTGCGTCTTTTCCCAGCAAGTACAGTGTATTGGACTGAATAGGAGCTACTGTTCTTGTCAGTTTACTAAGCAGAGTTGAACTAGATATGGTCCGTGTGTGTAGGAAGCATAGTTCTTTTGTTCTGAACAAGCTCACTGTTTGGACCCCATAGGAAACACAGTAGAGTAGAAGAGTGCTCTTTTCTCTAAAGCAGAGTGTGTTTCTTGTAAGGCGAGCTAGCGTTTGTTTCCCAGTCCTAAATGGAGTGGAATAACATGCACTTTCTGGTCCTACGAGCAAGAGTTGTTTAGTGGTAAGGAAAGTCACTATTGCGCTCCCATTGCCATACACAGTGCAAATAGCCCTCCCGTCTGTTCCCAGCAAGTACAGTGTATTGGACTGAAGAGGAGCTACTGTTCTTCTCAGTTTCCTAAGCAGAGTTGAACTAGATATGGCCCGTGTGTTTAGGAAGTACAGTTCCTTTTTTCTGAGCAAGCTCACTGTTCTGGCCCTATAGGAAACACAGTAGAGTAGAAGAGTGCTCTTTTCTCAAAAGCAGAGTGTGTTTCTTGTAAAGCGAGCTAGAGTTTGTTTCCCAGTCCTAAATGGAGTTGAATCACATGCAGTTTCTGGTCTTAAGAACAAGAGTTGTTTTCTGCTAAGAAGAGTCACTATTGCGCTGCCATTGCCCTAAACAGGACAAATAGCACTGGCGTCTGTTCCCAGCAAGTACAGTGTATTGGACTAAAGAGGATCTACTGTTCTTGTCAGGTTCCTAAGCAGACTTGAACGAGATATGGCCGTGTGTGTAGGAAGCAAAATTTTTTTGTTCTGAGCAAGCTCACTTTTCGGAACACATGGGAAACACAGTAGAGTAGAAGAGTGCTCTTTTCTCAAAAGCAGAGTGTGGTTCTTGGAAGTCGAGCTAGCGTTTGTTTCCCAGTCCTAAATGGAGTTGATTCACATGCAGTTTTTGTCCTACGAGCAAGAGTTGTTTTCTGGTAAGACAAGTCACTATTGTGCTCCAATTGCCATACACAGTGCAAATAGCACTCGCGTCTGTTCCCCGCAAGTACAGTGTATTCGACTGAAGAGGAGCTACTGTTCTTGTTTTTTTCCTAAGCAGAGTTGAACTAGATATGGCCCGTGTGTGTAGGAAGCACAGTTCTTTTGTTCTGAGCAAGCTCACTGTTCAGTCCCTACAGGAAACACAGTAGAGTAGATGAGTGCTCTTTTCTCTAAAGCAGAGTGTGTTTCTTGTAAGGCCAGCTCGCGTTTGTTTCCCAGTCCTAAATGGAGTTGAGTCACAGACAGTTTTTGGTCCTACGACCAAGAGTTGTTTTCTGGTAAGAAGAGTCACTATTGCGCTCTAAATGCCAGACACAGTGCAAATAGCACTCGCGTCTGTTCCCAGCAAGTACAGTGTATTGGACTGAATTGGAGCTAGTGTTCTTGTCAGTTTCCTAAGCAGAGTTGAACTAGATATGGTCCATGTGTGTAGGAAGCACAGTTCTTTTGTTCTGACCAAGCTCACTGTTTGGACCCCATAGGAAACACAGTAGAGTAGAAGAGTGCTCTTTTCTCAAAAGCAGAGTGTGTTTCTTGTAAGGCGAGCTAGCGTTTGTTTCCCAGTCCTAAATGGAGTGGAATCACATGCAGTTTGTGGCCCTACGAGCAAGAATTGTTTTATGGTAAGAATAGTCACTATTGCACTGCCATTACCATATACAGGACAAATAGCACTGGCGTCTGTTCCCCGCAAGTACAGTGTATTCGACTGAAGAGGAGCTACTGTTCTTGTTTGTTTCCTAAGCAGAGTTGAACTAGATATGGCCCGTGTGTGTAGGAAGCACAGTTCTTTTGTTCTGAGCAAGCTCACTCTTTGGACCTCATAGGAAACACAGTAGAGTAGAAAAGTGCTCTTTTCTCAAAAGCAGAGTGTGTTTCATGTAAGGCGAGCTAGCATTTGTTTCCCAGTCCTAAATGGAGTTGAATCACATGCAGTTTCTCGTCCTACGAGCAAGAGTTGTTTTCTGGTAAGGAAAGTCACTATTGCGCTCCCATTGCCATACACAGTGCAAATAGCACTCGCGTCTGTTCTCAGCAAGTACAGTGTATCGAACTGAAGAGGAGCTACTGTTCTTGTCAGTTTCCTAAGCAGAGTTGAACTAGATATGGCCCGTGTGTGTAGGAAGCACAGTTCTTTTGTTCTGAGCAAGCTGACTGTTCTGGCCCTACAGGAAACACAGTAGAGTATATGAGTGCTCTTTTCTCTAAAGCAGAGTGTGTTTCTTGTAAGGCCAGCTCACGTTTGTTTCCCAGTCCTAAATGGAGTTGAGTCACAAACAGTTTTTGGTCCTACGAGCAAGAGTTGTTTTCTGGTAAGAAGAGTCACTATTGCGCTCTAAATGCCATACACAGTGCAAATATCACTCGCGTCTGTTCCCAGCAAGTACAGTATATTGGACTGAAGAGGATCTACTGTTCTTGTCAGGTTCCTAAGCAGAATTGAACTAGATATGGCCGTGTGTGTAGGAAGCACAGTTCTTATGTTCTGAGCAAGCTCACTGTTCGGACACCATAGGAAATACAGTAGAGTAGAAGAGTGCTCTTTTCTCAAAAGCAGAGTGTGTTTCTTGTAAGGCGAGCTAGCGTTTGTTTCGCAGTCCTAAATGGAGTTGAATCACATGCAGTTTCTGGTCCTAAGAGCAAGAGTTGTTTTCTGGTAAGGAAAGTCACTATTGCGCTCCCCTTGATACATAGTGCAAATAGCTCTCGCGTCTGTTCCCAGCAAGTACAGTGTATCGGACTGAAGAGGAGCTACTGTTCTTGTCAGTTTCCTAAGCAGAGTTGAACTAGATATGGCCCGTGTGTGTAGGAAGCACCGTTCTTATGTTCTGAGCAAGCTCACTGTTCTGGCCCTATAGGAAACACAGTAGAGTAGAAGAGTGCTCTTTTCTCAAAAGCAGAGTGTGTTTTTTAAGGCGAGCTAGCGTTTGTTTCCTAGTCCTAAATGGAGTTGAATCACATGCAGTTTCTGGTCCTACGAACAACAGTTTTTTTCTGGTAAGAAAAGTCACTATTGCGCTCCCATTGCCCTACACAAGGCAAATAGCACTTGCGTCTTTTCCCAGCAAGTACAGTGTATTGGACTGAATAGGAGCTACTGTTCTTGTCAGTTTCCTAAGCAGAGTTGAACTAGATATGGTCCGTGTGTGTAGGAAGCACAGTTCTTTTGTTCTGAGCAAGCTCACTGTTTGGAAGCCATAGGAATCACAGTAGAGTAGAAGAGTGCTCTTTTCTCTAAAGAAGAGTGTGTTTCTTGTAAGGCGAGCTAGCGTTTGTTTCCCAGTTCTAAATGGAGTTGAGTCACATGCAGTTTTTTGTCCTACGAGCAAGAGTTGTTTTCTGGTAAGACGAGTCACTGTTGTGCTCCAATTGCCATACAAAGTGCAAATAGCACTCGCGTCTGTTCCCTGCATGTAAAGTGTATTGGACTGAACAGGAGCTACTGTTCTTGTCAGTTTCCTAAGCAGAGTTGAACTAGATATGGCCCGTGTGTGTAGGAAGCACAGTTCTTTCGTTCTGAGCAAGCTCACTGATTGGACCCCATAGGAAACACAGTAGAGTAGAAGAGTGCTCTTTTCTCTAAAGCAGAGTGTGTTTCTTGTAAGTCGAGCTATCGTTTGTTTACCAGTGCTAATTGGAGTTGAATCACATGCAGTTTCTGGTCCTAAGAGCAAGAGTTGTTTTCTGGTAAGGAAAGTCACTATTGCGCTCCCCTTGCCATACATAGTGCCAATAGCTCTCACGTCTGTTCCCAGCAAGTACAGGGTATCGGACTGAAGAGGAGCTACTGTTCTTGTCAGTTTCCTAAGCAGAGTTGAACTAGATATGGCCCGTGTGTGTAGGAAGCACAGTTCTTTTGTTCTGAGCAAGCTCAGTGTTTGGGCCCCATAGGAAACACAGTAGAGTAGAAGAGTGCTCTTTCCTCTAAAGCAGAGTGTGTTTCTTGTAAGGCGAGCTAGCGTTTGTTTCCCAGTCCTAAATGGAGTGGAATCACATGCAGTTTCTGGTCCTACGAGCAAGAGATGTTTTCTGGTAAGGAAAGTCACTATTGCGCTCCCATTGCCATACACAGTGCAAATAGCACTCGCGTCTGTTCCCACCAAGTACAGTGTATTGGACTGAAGAGGATCTACTGTTCTTGTCAGGTTCCTAAGCAGAATTGAACTAGATATGGCCGTGTGTGTAGGAAGCACAGTTCTTTTGTTCTGAGCCAGATCACTGTTCTGGCCCTATAGGAAACACAGTAGAGTAGAAGAGTGATCTTTTCTCTAAAGAAGAGTGTGTTTCTTGTAAGGCGAGCTAGCGTTTGTTTCCCAGTTCTAAATGGAGTTGAGTCACATGCTTTTTTTTGTCCTACAAGCAAGAGTTGTTTTCTGGTAAGACAAGTCACTATTGTGCTCCAATTGCTATACACAGTGCAAAAAGCCCTCTCGTCTGTTCCCTGCAGGTAAAGTGTATTGGACTGAAGAGGAGCTACTGTTCTTGTCAGTTTCCTAAGCGGAGTTGAACTAGATATGGCCCGTGTGTGTAGGAAGCACAGTTCTTTCGTTCTGAGCAAGCTCACTGTTCGGACCCCATAGGAAACACAGTAGAGTAGAAGAGTGCTCTTTTCTCAAAAGCAGAGTGTGTTTCATGTAAGGAGAGCTAGCATTTGTTTCCCAGTCCTAAATGGAGTTGAATCACATGCAGTTTCTGGTCCTACGAGCAAGAGTTGTTTTCTGGTAAGAAGAGTCACTATTGCGCTGCCATTGCCATACACAGGACAAATAGCACTGGCGTCTGTTCCCAGCAAGTACAGTGTATTGGACTGAAGAGGAACTACTGTTCTTGTTTGTTTCCTAAGCAGAGTTGAACTAGATATGGCCCGTGTGTGTAGAAAGCACAGTTCTTTTGTTCTGAGCAAGCTCACTGTTCGGACCCCATAGGATACACAAGAGTAGAAGAGTGCTCTTTTCTCAAAAGCAGAGTGTTTTTCTTGTAAAGCGAGCTAGAGTTTGTTTCCCAGTCCTAAATGGAGTTGAATCACATGCAGTTTCTGGTCCTACCAGCAAGAGTTGTTTTCTGGTAAGAAGAGTCACTATTGCACTGCCATTGCCCTACACAGGACAAATAGCACTGGCGTCTCTTCCCAGCAAGTACAGTGTATTGGACTGAAGAGGATCTACTGTTCTTGTCAGGTTCCTAAGCAGACTTGAACGAGATATGGCCGTGTGTGTAGGAAGCACAGTTCTTTTGTTCTGAGCAAGCTCACTGTTCTGGCCCTACAGGAAACACAGTAGAGTAGATGAGTGCTCTTTTCTCAAAAGCAGAGTGTGTTTCTTGTAAGGCGAGCTAGCGTTTGTTTCGCAGTCCTAAATGGAGTTGAATCACATGAAGTTTCCTGTCCTAAGAGCAAGAGTTGTTTTCTGGTAAGGAAAGTCACTATTGGGCTCCCCTTGATACATAGTGCAAATAGCTCTCGCGTCTGTTCCCAGCAAGTACAGTGTATCGGACTGAAGAGGAGCTACTGTTCTTGTCAGTTTCCTAAGCAGAGTTGAACTAGATATGGCCCGTGTGTGTAGGAAGCACCGTTCTTATGTTCTGAGCAAGCTCACTGTTCTGGCCCTATAGGAAACACAGTAGAGTAGAAGAGTGCTCTTTTCTCAAAAGCAGAATGTGTTTTTGTAAGGCGAGCTAGCGTTTGTTTCCTAGTCCTAAATGGAGTTGAATCACATGCAGTTTCTGGTCCTACGAACAAGAGTTTTTTTCTGGTAAGAAAAGTCACTATTGCGCTCCCATTGCCCTACACAAGGTAAATAGCACTTGCGTTTTTTCCCAGCAAGTACAGTGTATTGGACTGAATAGGAGCTACTGTTCTTGTCAGTTTCCTAAGCAGAGTTGAACTAGATATGGTCCGTGTGTGTAGGAAGCACAGTTCTTTTGTTCTGAGCAAGCTCACTGTTTGGACCCAATAGGAAACACAGTAGTGTAGAAGAGTGCTCTTTTCTCTAAAGCAGAGTGTGTTTCTTGTAAGGCGAGCTAGCGTTTGTTTCCCAGTTCTAATTGGAGTTGAGTCACATGCAGTTTTTTGTCCTGTGAGCAAGAGTTGTTTTCTGGTAAGACGAGTCACTGTTGTGCTCCAATTGCCATACACAGTGCAAATAGCACTCGTGTCTGTATCGGACTGAACAGGGGCTACTGTTCTTGTCAGTTTCCTAAGCAGAGTTGAACTAGTTATGGCCCGTGTGTAGGAAGCACAGTTCTTTTGTTTTGAGCAAGCTCACTGTTCTGGCCCTATAGGAAACACAGTAGAGTAGAAGAGTGCTCTTTTCTCTAAAGCAGTGTGTGTTTCTTGTAAGGCGAGCTAGCGTTTGTTTCCCAGTCCTAAATGGAGTTGAATCACATGCAGTTTCTAGTCCTAAGAGCATGAGTTGTTTTATGGTAAGAAGAGTCACTATTGCGCTGCCATTGCCATACACAGGACAAATAGCACTGGCGTCTCTTCCCAGCAAGTACAGTGTATTGGACTGAAGAGGATCTACTGTTCTTGTCAGGTTCCTAAGCAGAATTGAACTAGATATGGCCGTGTGTGTAGGAAGCACAGTTCTTTTGTTCTGAGGAAGCTCACTGTTCGGACACCATAGGAAACACAGTAGAGTAGAAGAGTGCTCTTTTCTCAAAAGCAGAGTGTGTTTCTTGTAAGGCGAGCTAGAGTTTGTTTCCCAGTCCTAAATGGAGTGGAATCACATGCAGTTTCTGGTCCTAAGAGCAAGAGTTGATTTCTGGTAAGGAAAGTCACTATTGCGCTCCCCTTGCTATACATAGTTCAAATAGCTCTCGCGTCTGTTCCCAGCAAGTACAGTGTATCGGACTGAAGAGGAGCTACTGTTCTTGTCAGTTTCCTAAGCAGAGTGGAACTAGATATGGCCCGTGTGTAGGAAGCACAGTTCTTATGTTCTGAGCAAGCTCACTGTTCTGGCCCTACAGGAAAGACAGTAGAGTAGAAGAGTGCTCTTTTCTCAAAAGCAGAGTGTGTTTTTGTAAGGCGAGCTAGCGTTTGTTTCCTAGTCCTAAATGGAGTTGAATCACATGCAGTTTCTGGTCCTACGAACAAGAATTGTTTTCTGGTAAGGAAAGTCACTATTGCGCTCCCATTGCCCTATACAAGACAAATAGCACTTGCGTCTTTTCCCAGCAAGTACAGTGTATTGGACTGAATAGGAGCTACTGTTCTTGTCAGTTTACTAAGCAGAGTTGAACTAGATATGGTCCGTGTGTGTAGGAAGCATAGTTCTTTTGTTCTGAACAAGCTCACTGTTTGGACCCCATAGGAAACACAGTAGAGTAGAAGAGTGCTCTTTTCTCTAAAGCAGAGTGTGTTTCTTGTAAGGCGAGCTAGCGTTTGTTTCCCAGTCCTAAATGGAGTGGAATAACATGCACTTTCTGGTCCTACGAGCAAGAGTTGTTTAGTGGTAAGGAAAGTCACTATTGCGCTCCCATTGCCATACACAGTGCAAATAGCCCTCCCGTCTGTTCCCAGCAAGTACAGTGTATTGGACTGAAGAGGAGCTACTGTTCTTCTCAGTTTCCTAAGCAGAGTTGAACTAGATATGGCCCGTGTGTTTAGGAAGTACAGTTCCTTTTTTCTGAGCAAGCTCACTGTTCTGGCCCTATAGGAAACACAGTAGAGTAGAAGAGTGCTCTTTTCTCAAAAGCAGAGTGTGTTTCTTGTAAAGCGAGCTAGAGTTTGTTTCCCAGTCCTAAATGGAGTTGAATCACATGCAGTTTCTGGTCTTAAGAACAAGAGTTGTTTTCTGCTAAGAAGAGTCACTATTGCGCTGCCATTGCCCTAAACAGGACAAATAGCACTGGCGTCTGTTCCCAGCAAGTACAGTGTATTGGACTAAAGAGGATCTACTGTTCTTGTCAGGTTCCTAAGCAGACTTGAACGAGATATGGCCGTGTGTGTAGGAAGCAAAATTTTTTTGTTCTGAGCAAGCTCACTTTTCGGAACACATGGGAAACACAGTAGAGTAGAAGAGTGCTCTTTTCTCAAAAGCAGAGTGTGGTTCTTGGAAGTCGAGCTAGCGTTTGTTTCCCAGTCCTAAATGGAGTTGATTCACATGCAGTTTTTTGTCCTACGAGCAAGAGTTGTTTTCTGGTAAGACAAGTCACTATTGTGCTCCAATTGCCATACACAGTGCAAATAGCACTCGCGTCTGTTCCCCGCAAGTACAGTGTATTCGACTGAAGAGGAGCTACTGTTCTTGTTTTTTTCCTAAGCAGAGTTGAACTAGATATGGCCCGTGTGTGTAGGAAGCACAGTTCTTTTGTTCTGAGCAAGCTCACTGTTTGGACCCCATAGGAAACACAGTAGAGTAGAAGAGTGCACTTTTCTTAAAAGCAGAGTGTGTTTCATGTAAGGCGAGCCAGCATTTGTTTCCCAGTCCTAAATGGAGTTGAATCACATGCAGTTTCTCTTCCTACGAGCAAGAGTTGTTTTCTGGTAAGGAAAGTCACTATTGCGCTCCCATTGCCATACACAGTGCAAATAGCACTCGCGTCTGTTCTCAGCAAGTACAGTGTATCGAACTGAAGAGGAGCTACTGCTCTTGTCAGTTTCTTAAGCAGAGTTGAACTAGATATGGCCCGTGTGTGTAGGAAGCACAGTTCTCTTGTTCTGAGCAAGCTCACTGTTCAGTCCCTACAGGAAACACAGTAGAGTAGATGAGTGCTCTTTTCTCTAAAGCAGAGTGTGTTTCTTGTAAGGCCAGCTAGCGTTTGTTTCCCAGTCCTAAATGGAGTTGAGTCACAGACAGTTTTTGGTCCTACGACCAAGAGTTGTTTTCTGGTAAGAAGAGTCACTATTGCGCTCTAAATGCCAGACACAGTGCAAATAGCACTCGCGTCTGTTCCCAGCAAGTACAGTGTATTGGACTGAATTGGAGCTAGTGTTCTTGTCAGTTTCCTAAGCAGAGTTGAACTAGATATGGTCCATGTGTGTAGGAAGCACGGTTCTTTTGTTCTGACCAAGCTCACTGTTTGGACCCCATAGGAAACACAGTAGAGTAGAAGAGTGCTCTTTTCTCAAAAGCAGAGTGTGTTTCTTGTAAGGCGAGCTAGCGTTTGTTTCCCAGTCCTAAATGGAGTGGAATCACATGCAGTTTGTGGCCCTACGAGCAAGAATTGTTTTATGGTAAGAATAGTCACTATTGCACTGCCATTGCCATATACAGGACAAATAGCACTGGCGTCTGTTCCCCGCAAGTACAGTGTATTCGACTGAAGAGGAGCTACTGTTCTTGTTTGTTTCCTAAGCAGAGTTGAACTAGATATGGCCCGTGTGTGTAGGAAGCACAGTTCTTTTGTTCTGAGCAAGCTCACTCTTTGGACCTCATAGGAAACACAGTAGAGTAGAAAAGTGCTCTTTTCTCAAAAGCAGAGTGTGTTTCATGTAAGGCGAGCTAGCATTTGTTTCCCAGTCCTAAATGGAGTTGAATCACATGCAGTTTCTCGTCCTACGAGCAAGAGTTGTTTTCTGGTAAGGAAAGTCACTATTGCGCTCCCATTGCCATACACAGTGCAAATAGCACTCGCGTCTGTTCTCAGCAAGTACAGTGTATCGAACTGAAGAGGAGCTACTGTTCTTGTCAGTTTCCTAAGCAGAGTTGAACTAGATATGGCCCGTGTGTGTAGGAAGCACAGTTCTTTTGTTCTGAGCAAGCTGACTGTTCTGGCCCTACAGGAAACACAGTAGAGTATATGAGTGCTCTTTTCTCTAAAGCAGAGTGTGTTTCTTGTAAGGCCAGCTCACGTTTGTTTCCCAGTCCTAAATGGAGTTGAGTCACAAACAGTTTTTGGTCCTACGAGCAAGAGTTGTTTTCTGGTAAGAAGAGTCACTATTGCGCTCTAAATGCCATACACAGTGCAAATATCACTCGCGTCTGTTCCCAGCAAGTACAGTATATTGGACTGAAGAGGATCTACTGTTCTTGTCAGGTTCCTAAGCAGAATTGAACTAGATATGGCCGTGTGTGTAGGAAGCACAGTTCTTATGTTCTGAGCAAGCTCACTGTTCGGACACCATAGGAAATACAGTAGAGTAGAAGAGTGCTCTTTTCTCAAAAGCAGAGTGTGTTTCTTGTAAGGCGAGCTAGCGTTTGTTTCGCAGTCCTAAATGGAGTTGAATCACATGCAGTTTCTGGTCCTAAGAGCAAGAGTTGTTTTCTGGTAAGGAAAGTCACTATTGCGCTCCCCTTGATACATAGTGCAAATAGCTCTCGCGTCTGTTCCCAGCAAGTACAGTGTATCGGACTGAAGAGGAGCTACTGTTCTTGTCAGTTTCCTAAGCAGAGTTGAACTAGATATGGCCCGTGTGTGTAGGAAGCACCGTTCTTATGTTCTGAGCAAGCTCACTGTTCTGGCCCTATAGGAAACACAGTAGAGTAGAAGAGTGCTCTTTTCTCAAAAGCAGAGTGTGTTTTTTAAGGCGAGCTAGCGTTTGTTTCCTAGTCCTAAATGGAGTTGAATCACATGCAGTTTCTGGTCCTACGAACAACAGTTTTTTTCTGGTAAGAAAAGTCACTATTGCGCTCCCATTGCCCTACACAAGGCAAATAGCACTTGCGTCTTTTCCCAGCAAGTACAGTGTATTGGACTGAATAGGAGCTACTGTTCTTGTCAGTTTCCTAAGCAGAGTTGAACTAGATATGGTCCGTGTGTGTAGGAAGCACAGTTCTTTTGTTCTGAGCAAGCTCACTGTTTGGAAGCCATAGGAATCACAGTAGAGTAGAAGAGTGCTCTTTTCTCTAAAGAAGAGTGTGTTTCTTGTAAGGCGAGCTAGCGTTTGTTTCCCAGTTCTAAATGGAGTTGAGTCACATGCAGTTTTTTGTCCTACGAGCAAGAGTTGTTTTCTGGTAAGACGAGTCACTGTTGTGCTCCAATTGCCATACAAAGTGCAAATAGCACTCGCGTCTGTTCCCTGCATGTAAAGTGTATTGGACTGAACAGGAGCTACTGTTCTTGTCAGTTTCCTAAGCAGAGTTGAACTAGATATGGCCCGTGTGTGTAGGAAGCACAGTTCTTTCGTTCTGAGCAAGCTCACTGTTCGGACACCATAGGAAACACAGTAGAGTAGAAGAGTGCTCTTTTCTCAAAAGCAGAGTGTGTTTCATGTAAGGCGAGCTGGCACTAGTTTCCCATTCCTAAATGGAGTTGAATCACATGCAGTTTCTAGTCCTATGTGCAAGAGTTGTTTTCTGGTAAGGAAAGTCACTATTGTGCTCCCATTACCATACACAGTGCAAATAGCACTCGTGTCTGTATCGGACTGAACAGGAGCTACTGTTCTTGTCAGTTTCCTAAGCAGAGTTGAACTAGTTATGGCCCGTGTGTAGGAAGCACAGTTCTTTTGTTCTGAGTAAGCTCACTGTTCGGACCCTATAGGAAACACAGTAGAGTAGAAGAGTGCTCTTTTCTCAAAAGCAGAGTTTGTTTCTTGTAAGGCGAGATAGCGTTTGTTTCCCAGTCCTAAATGGAGTTGAATCACATGCAGTTTGTGGTCCTACGAGCAAGAGTTCTTTTATGATAAGAATAGTCACTATTCCGCTGCCATTGCCATACACAGGACAAATAGCACTGGCGTCTGTTCCCAGCAAGTACAGTGTATTGGACTGAAGAGGATCTACTACTCTGGTCAGGTTCCTAAGCAGAATTGAACTAGATATGGCCGTTTGTGTAGGAAGCACAGTTCTTTTGTTCTGAGCAAGCTCACTGTTCGGACCCCATAGGAAACACAGTAGAGTAGAAGAGTGCTCTTTTCTCAAAAGCAGAGTGTGTTTCTTGTAAGGCGAATTACCGTTTGTTTCCCAGTCCTAAATGGAGTTGAATCACATGCAGTTTCTGTTCCTACGAGCAAGAGTTGTTTTCTGGTAAGGAAAGTCACTATTGTACTCCCATTGCCATACACAGTGCAAATAGCACTGGCGTCTGTTCCCAGCACGTACAGTGTATCGGACTGAAGAGGATCTAATGTCTTGTCAGTTTCCTAAGCAGAGTTGAACTAGATAAGGCCCGTGTGTGTAGGAAGCACAGTTCTTATGTTCTGAGCAAGCTCACAGTTCTGGCCCTATAGGAAACACAGTAGAGTAGAAGAGTGGTCTTTTCTCAAAAGCAGAGTGTGTTTCTTGTAAGGCGAGCTAGCGTTTGTTTCCTAGACCTAAATGGAGTTGAATCACATGCAGTTTCTGGTCCTACGAACAAGAGTTGTTTTCTGGTAAGGAAAGTCACCATTGAGCTCCCATTGCCATACACAGGGCAAATAGCACTCGCGTCTTTTCCCAGCAAGTACAGTGTATCGGACTGAAGAGGAGCTACTGTTCTTGTCAGTTTCCTAAGCAGAGTTGAACTACATATGGTCCTTGTGTATAGGAAGCACAGTTCTTTTTTTCTGAGCAAGCTCACTCTTTGGACCCCATAGGAAACACAGTAGAGTAGAAGAGTGCTCTTTTCTCTAAAGCAGAGTGTGTTTCTTGTAAGGCGAGCTAGCGTTTGTGACCCAGTCCTAAATGGAGTTGAATCCCATGCAGTTTCTGGTACTACGAGCAAGAGTTGATTTCTGGTAAGTAGAGTCACTATTGCGCTGCCATTGCCATACCCAGGACAAATAGCACTGGCGTCTGTTCGCAGCAAGTACAGTGTATTGGGCTGAAGAGGATATACTGTTCTTGTCAGTTCCTAACCAGACTTGAACTAGTTATGGCCGTGTGTGTAGGAAGCACAGTTTTTTTGTTCTGAGCAAGCTCACTGTTCGGACCCCATAGGAAACACAGTAGAATAGAAGAGTGCTTTTTTCTCAAAAGCAGAGTGTGTTTCTTTTAAGGCGAGCTAGCGTTTTTTTCCCATTCCTAAATGGAGTGGAATCACATGCAGTTTCTGGTCCTAAGAGCAAGAATTGTTTTCTGGTAAGGGAAGTCAATATTGCACTCCCATTGCCATAAACAGTGCAAATAGCCTTCCCGTCTATTCCCAGCAAGTACAGCGTATTGGACTGAAGAGGAGCTACTGTTCTTGTCAGTTTACTAAGCAGAGTTGAACTAGATATGGTCCATGTGTGTAGGAAGCATAGTTCTTTTGTTCTGAACTAGCTCACTGTTTGGACCCCATAGGAAACACAGTAGAGTAGAAGAGTGCTCTTTTCTCTAAAGCAGAGTGTGTTTCTTGAAAGGCGAGCTAGCGTTTGTTTCCCAGTCCTAAATGGAGTGGAATCACATGCAGTTTCTGGTCCTACGAGCAAAAGTTTTTTTCTGGTAAGGAAAGTCACTATTGCGCTCCCATTGCCATACACAGTGCAAATAGCCTTCCCGTCTGTTCCCAGGAAGTACAGTGTGTTGGACTGAAGAGGATCTACTATTCTTCTCAGTTTCCTAAGCAGAGTTTAACTAGATATGGCCCGTGTGTTTAGGAAGTACAGGTCTTTTTTTCTGAGCAAGCTCACTGTTCTGGCCCTATAGGAAACACAGTAGAGTAGAAGAGTGCTCTTTTCTCAAAAGCAGAGTGTGTTTCTTGTAAAGCGAGCTAGAGTTTGTTTCCCAGTCCTAAATGGAGTTTAATCACATGCAGTTTCTGGTCCTACGAGCAAGAGTTGTTTTCTGGTAAGAAGAGTCACTATTGCGCTGTCATTGCCCTACACAGGACAAATAGCACTGGCGTCTGTTCCCAGCAAGTACAGTGTATTGGACTGAAGAAGATCTACTATTCTTGTCAGGTTCCTAAGCACACTTGAACGAGATATGGCCGTGTGTGTAGGAAGCACAGTTTTTTTGTTCTGAGCAAGCTCACTTTTCGGAGCACATAGGAAACACAGTAGAGTAGAAGAGTGCTCTTTTCTCAAAAGCAGAGTGTTTTTCTTGGAAGTCGAGCTAGCGTTTGTTTCCCAGTCCTAAATGGAGTTGAGTCACATGCAGTTTTTTGTCCTACGAGCAAGAGTTGTTTTCTGGTAAGACAAGTCACTATCGTGCTCCAATTGCCATACACAGTGCAAATAGCACTCGCGTCTGTTCCCCGCAAGTACAGTGTATTCGTCTGAAGAGGAGCTACTGTTCTTGTTTGTTTCCTAAGCAGAGTTGAACTAGATATGGCCCGTGTGTGTAGGAAGCACAGTTCTTTTGTTCTGAGCAAGCTCACTCTTTGGACCCCATAGGAAACACAGTAGTGTAGAAGAGTGCTCTTTTCTCAAATGCAGAGTGTGTTTCATGTAAGGCGAGCTAGCATTTGTTTCCCAGTCCTAAATGGAGTTGAATCACATGCAGTTTCTGGTCCTACGAGCAAGAGTTGTTTTCTGGTAAGGAAAGTCACTATTGTGCTCCCATTGCCATACACAGTGCAAATAGCACTCGCGTCTGTTCTCAGCAAGTACAGTGTATCGAACTGAAGAGGAGCTACTGTTCTTGTCAGTTTCCTAAACAGAGTTGAACTAGATATGGCCCGTGTGTGTAGGAAGCACAGTTCTTTTGTTCTGAGCAAGCTCACTGTTCTGGCCCTACAGGAAACACAGTAGAGTATATGAGTGCTCTTTTCTCTAAAGCAGAGTGTGTTTCTTGTAAGGCCAGCTCACGTTTGTTTCCCAGTCCTAAATGGAGTTGAGTCACAGACAGTTTTTGGTCCTAAAAGCAAGAGTTGTTTTCTGGTAAGAAGAGTCACTATTGCGCTCTAAATGCCATACACAGTGCAAATAGCACTCGCGTCTTTTCCCAGCAAGTACAGTGTATTGGACTGAATAGGAGATACTGTTCTTGTCAGTTTCCTAAGCAGAGTTGAACTAGATATGGTCCATGTGTGTAGGAAGCACAGTTCTTTTGTTCTGACCAAGATCACTGTTTGGACCCCATAGGAAACACAGTAGAGTAGAAGAGTGCTCTTTTCTCAAAAGCAGAGTGTGTTTCTTGTAGGCGAGCTAGCGTTTGTTTCCCAGTCCTAAATGGAGTGGAATCACATGCAGTTTGTGGTCCTACGAGCAAGAGTTGTTGTATGATAAGAATAGTCACTATTGCGCTGCCATTGCCATATACAGGACAAATAGCACTGGCGTCTGTTTCCAGCAAGTACAGTGTATTGGACTGAAGAGGATCTACTGCTCTGGTCAGGTTCCTAAGCAGAATTGAACTAGATATGGCCGTGTGTGTAGGAAACACAGTTCTTTTGTTCTGAGCAAGCTCACTGTTCGGACCCCATAGGAAACACAGTAGAGTAGAAGAGTGCTCTTTTCTCAAAAGCAGAGTGTGTTTCTTGTAAGCGAGCTAGCGTTTGTTTCCCAGTCCTAAATGGAGTTGAATCACATGCAGTTTCTGGTCCTACGAACAAGAGTTGTTTTCTGGTAAGGAAAGTCACTATTGTGCTCCCATTGCCATACACAGGGCAAATAGCACTCACGTCTTTTCCCAGCAAGTACAGTGTATTGGACTGAATAGGAGCTACTGTTCTTGTCAGTTTCCTAAGCAGAGTTGAACTACATATGGTCCTCGTGTGTAGGAAGCACAGTTCTTTTGTTCTGAGCAAGCTCACTGTTTGGACCCCATAGGAAACACAGTAGAGTAGAAGAGTGCTCTTTTCTCTAAAGCAGAGTGTGTTTCTTGTAAGGCGAGCTAGCGTTTGTGTCCCAGTCCTAAATGGAGTTGAATCACATGCAGTTTCTGGTCCTACGAGCAAGAGTTTTTTTGTGGTAAGAATAGTCACTATTACGCTGCCATTGCCATACACAGGACAAATAGCACTGGCGTTTGTTCCCAGCAAGTACAGTGTATTGGACTGAAGAGGATCTACTGTTCTTGTCAGGTTCCTAAGCAGAATTGAACTAGATATGGCCGTGTGTGTAGGAAGCACAGTTCTTATGTTCTGAGCAAGCTCACTGTTCTGGCCCTATAGGAAACACAGTAGAGTAGAAGAGTGCACTTTTTCTAAAGCAGAGTGTGTTTCTTGTAAGGAGAGCTAGCGTTTGTTTCCCAGTCCTAAATGTAGTTGAATCACATGAAGTTTCTGGTCCTAGAGGCAAGAGTTTTTTTATGGTAAGAATAGTCACTATTGCGCTGCCATTGCCATACACTGGACAAAAAGCACTGGCGTCTGTTCCCAGCAAGTACAGTGTATTGGATTGAAGAGGAGCTACTGTTCTTCTCAGTTTCCTTAGCAGAGTTGAACTAAATATTGCCCGTGTGTCTAGGAAGCACAGTTCATTTTTCTGAGCAAGCTCACTGTTCTGGCTATATGGGAAACACAGTAGAGTAAAAGAGTGCTCTTTTCTCAAAAGCAGAGTGTGTTTCTTGTAAGGCGAGCTAGCATTTGTTTCCCAGTCCTAAATGGAGTTGAGTCACATGCAGTTTTTTGTCCTACGAGCAAGAGTTGTTTTCTGGTAAGACAAGTCACTATTGTGCTCCAATTTCCATACACAGTGCAAATAGCACTCGCGTCTGTTCCCAGCAAGTACAGTGTATTGGACTGAATAGGAGCTACTGTTCTTGTCAGTTTCCTAAGCAGAGTTGAACTAGATATGGTCCATGTGTGTAGGAAGCACAGTTCTTTTGTTCTGAGCAAGTTCACTGTTCGGACCCTTTAGGAAACACAGTAGAGTAGAAGAGTGCTCTTTTCTCAAAAGCAGAGCGTGTTTCTTGTAAGGCGAGCTAGCATTTGTTTCCCAGTCCTAAATGGAGTTGAATCACATGCAGTTTGTGGTCCTACGAGTAAGAGTTGTTTTATGGTAAGAATAGTCACTATTGCGCTGCCATTGCCATACACAGGACAAATAGCACTGGCGTCTGTTCCCAGCAAGTACAGTGTATTGGACTGAAGAGGATCTACTGCTCTGGTCAGGTTCCTAAGCAGAATTGAACTAGATATGGCCGTGTATGTAGGAAGCACAGTTCTTTTGTTCTGAGCAAGCTCACTGTTCGGACCCCATAGGAAACACAGTAGAGTAGAAGAGTGCTCTTTTCTCAAAAGCAGAGTGTGTTTCTTGTAAGGCGAGCTAGCGTTTGTGTCCCAGTCCTAAATGGAGTTGAATCCCATGCAGTTTCTGATACTACGAGCAAGAGTTGTTTTCTGGTAAGTAGAGTAACTATTGCGCTGCCTTTGCCATACCCAGGAAAATAGCACTGGCGTCTGTTCGCAGCAAGTACAGTGTATTGGGCTGAAGAGGATCTACTGTTCTTGTCAGGTTCCTAAGCAGACTTGAACTAGATATGGCCGTGTGTGTAGGAAGCACAGTTTTTTTGTTCTGAGCAAGCTCACTCTTCGGACCCCATAAGAAACACAGTAGAGTAGAAGAGTGCTTTTTTCTCAAAAGCAGAGTGTGTTTCTTTTAAGGCGAGCTAGCGTTTTTTTCCCATTCCTAAATGGAGTGGAATCACATGCAGTCTCTGGTCCTAAGAGCAAGAGTTGTTTTCTGGTAAGGGAAGTCTTTATTGCACTCCCATTGCCATAAACAGTGCAAATAGCCTTCCCGTCTTTTCCCAGCAAGTACAGCGTATTGGACTGAAGAGGAGCTACTGTTCTTGTCAGTTTACTATGCAGAGTTGAACTAGATATGGTCAGTGTGTGTAGGAAGCATAGTTCTTTTGTTCTGAACAAGCTCACTGTTTGGACCCCATTGGAAACACAGTAGAGTAGAAGAGTGCTCTTTTCTCTAAAGCAGAGTGTGTTTCTTATAAGGCGAGCTAGCGTTTGTTTCCCAGTCCTAAATGGAGTGGAATCACATGCAGTTTCTGGTCCTACGAGCAAGAGTTGTTTTCTGGTAAGGAAAGTCACTATTGCGCTCCCATTGCCATACACAGTGCAAATACCCTTCCCGTCTGTTTCCAGCAAGTACAGTGTATTGGACTGAAGAGGAGCTACTGTTCTTCTCAGTTTCCTAAGCAGAGTTGAACTAGATATGGCCCGTGTGTTTAGGAAGTACAGTTCCTTTTTTCTGAGCAAGCTCACTGTTCTGGCCCTATAAGAAACACAGTAGAGTATAAGAGTGCTCTTTTCTCAAAAGCAGAGTGTGTTTCTTGTAAAGCGAGCTAGAGTTTGTTTCCCAGTCCTAAATGGAGTTGAATCACATGCAGTTTCTGGTCCTACGAGCAAGAGTTGTTTTCTGGTAAGAAGAGTCACTATTGCGCTGCCATTGCCCTACACAGGACAAATAGCACTGGCCTCTGTTCCCAGCAAGTACAGTGTATTGGACTGAAGAGGAGCTACTGTTCTTGTCAGTTTCCAAAGCAGAGTTGAACTAGATATGGCCCGTGTGTGTAGGAAGCACAGTTCTTTTGTTCTGAGCAAGCTCACTGTTCTGCCCCTACAGGAAACACAGTAGAGTATATGAGTGCTTTTTTCTCTAAAGCAGAGTGTGTTTCTTGTAAGGCCAGCTCGCGTTTGTTTCCCAGTCCTAAATGGAGTTGAGTCACAGACAGTTTTTGGTCCTAAAAGCAAGAGTTGTTTTCTGGTAAGGAAAGTCACTATTGCGCTCTCATTGCCATACACAGTGTAAATAGCACTCGCGTCTGTTCCCAGCAAGTACAGTGTATTGGACTGAAGAGGAGCTACTGTTCTTGTCAGTTTCCTAAGCAGAGTTGAACTACATATGGTCCATGTGTGTAGGAAGCACAGTTCGTTTGTTCTGATCAAGCTCACTGTATGGACCCCATAGGAAACACAGTAGAGTAGAAAAGTGCTCTTTTCTAAAGCAGTGTGTTTCTTGAAAGGCGAGCTAGCGTTTGTTTCCCAGTCCTAAATGGAGTTGAATCACATGCAGTTTCTGGTCCTACCAGCAAGAGTTGTTTTCTGGTAGGAAAGTCACTATTGTGCTCCCAATGCCATAAACAATGCAAATAGCACTCGCGTCTGTTCCCAGCAAGTACAGTGTATTGGACTGAAAAGGAGCTACTCTTCTTGTCAGTTTCCTAAGCAGAGTTAAACTCGATATGGCCCGTGTGTCTAGGAAGCACAGTTCATTTGTTCTGAGCAAGCTCACTGTTCTGGCCCTATAGGAAACACAGTAGAGTAGAAGAGTGCTCTTTTCTCAAAAGCAGAGTGTGTTTCTTGTAAGGAGAGCTAGAGTTTGTTTCCCAATCCTAAATGGAGTTGAGTCACATGCAGTTTTTTGTCCTATGAGCAAGAGTTGTTCTCTGGTAAGACGAGTCACTATTGTGCTCCAATTGCCATACACAGTGCAAATAGCACTGGCGTCTGTTCTCAGCAAGTACAGTGTATCGAACTGAAGTGGAGCTACTGTTCTTGTCAGTTTCTTAAGCAGAGTTGAGCTAGATATGGCCCGTGTGTGTAGGAAGCACAGTTATTATGTTCTGAGCAAGCTCACTGTTCTGGCCCTACAGGAAACACAGTAGAGTAGATGAGTGCTCTTTTCTCTAAAGCAGAGTGTGTTTCTTTTAAGGCCAGCTCACGTTTGTTTCCCAGTCCTAAATGGAGTTGAGTCACAGACAGTTTTTGGTCCTACGAGCAAGAGTTGTTTTCTGGTAAGAGGAGTCACTATTGCCCTCCAAATGCCATACACAGTGCAAATAGCACTCACGTCTGTTCCCAGCAAGTACAGTGTATTGGACTGAATAGGAGCTACTGTTCTTGTCAGTTTCTTAAGCACCGTTGAACTAGATATGGTCCATGTGTGTAGGAAGCACAGTTCTTTTGTTCTGACCAAGCTCACTGTTTAGACCCTATAGGAAACACAGTAGAGTAGAAGAGTGCTCTTTTCTCAAAAGCAGAGTGAGTTTCTTGTAAGGCAAGCTAGCGTTTGTTTCCCAGTCCTAAATGGAGTTGAATCACATGCAGTTTGTGGTCCTACGAGCAATAGTTTTTTTATGGTAAGAATAGTCACTATTGTGCTGCCATTGCCATACACAGGACAAATAGCCCTGGCGTCTGTTCCCAGCAAGTACAGTTTATTGGACTGAAGAGGATCTACTGCTGTGGTCAGGTTCCTAAGCAGAATTGAACTAGATATGACCGTGTGTGTAGGAAGCACAGTTCTTTTGTTCTGAGCAAGCTCACTGTTCTGGCCCTATAGGAAATACAGTAGAGTAGAAGAGTGCTCTTTTCTCAAAAGCAGAGTGTGTTTCTTGTATGGCGAGCTAGCGTTTGTTTCCCAGTCCTAAATGGAGTTGAGTCACATGCAGTTTTTGGTCCTACGAGCAAGAGTTGTTTTCTGGTAAGAAGAGGCACTATTGTGCTCCAAATGCCATACACAGTGCAAATAGCACTCGCGTCTGTTCCAAGCAAGTACAGTCTATTGGACTGAATAGGAGCTACTGTTCTTCTCAGTTTCATAAGCAGAGTTGAACTAGATATGATCCATGTGTGTAGGAAGCACAGTTCTTTTGTTCTGAGCAAGCTCACTGTTCGGACCCCATAGGAAACACAGTAGAGTAGAAGAGTGCTTTTTTCTCAAAAGCAGAGTCTGTTTCTTTTAAGGCGAGCTAGCGTTTGTTTCCCAGGCCTAAATGGAGTGGAATCACATGCAGTTTCTGGTCCTAAGAGCAAGAGTTGTTTTCTGGTAAGGGAAGTCTATATTGCACTCCCATTGCCATAAACAGTGCAAATAGCCTTCCCGTCTTTTCCCAGCAAGTACAGCGTATTGGACTGAAGAGGAGGTACTGTTCTTGTCAGTTTACTAAGCAGAGTTGAACTAGATATGGTCAGTGTGTGTAGGAAGCATAGTTCTTTTGTTCTGAACAAGCTCACTGTTTGGACCCCATAGGAAACACAGTAGAGTAGAAGAGTGCTCTTTTCTCTAAAGCAGAGTGTGTTTCTTGTAAGGCGAGCTAGCGTTTGTTTCCCAGTCCTAAATGGAGTGGAATCACATGCAGTTTCTGGTCCTACGAGCAAGAGTTGTTTTCTGGTAAGAAAAGTCACTATTGCACTCCCATTGCCATACACTGTGCAAAGAGCCTTCCCGTCTGTTCCCAGCAAGTACAGTGTATTGGACTGAAGAGGAGCTACTGTTCTTGTCAGTTTCCTAAGCAGAGTTGAACTACATATGGCCCCATGTGTAGGGAGCACAGTTCTTTTGTTCTCAGCAAGCTCACTGTTCGGACCATATAGAAACACAGAAGAATAGAATAGTGCTCTTTTCTCAAAAGCAGAGTGTGTTTCTTGTAAGGCGAGCTAGTGTTTGTTCTCCAGTCAGAAATGGAGTTGAATCACATGCAGTTTCTGGTCCTACGAGCAAGAGGTGTTTTCTGATAAGAAGAGTCACTTTTGCGCTCCTATTGCCATACACAGTACAAATAGGACTCGCGTCTGTTCCCAGCTAGTACAGTGTATTGGACTGAAGAAGAACTACCGTTCTTGTCAGTTTCCTAAGCAGAGTTGAACTAGATATGGCCCGAGTGTGTAGGAAGCACAGTTCTATTGTTCTGAGCAAGCTCACTGTTAGGACCCCATAGGAAACACAGTAGAGCAGAAGAGTGCTCTTTTCTCAAAAGCAGAGTGTGTTTCTTATAAGGCGAGCTAGTGTTTGTTTCCCAGTCAGAAATGGAGTTGAATCCCATGCAGTTTCTGGTCCTATGAGCAAGAGTTGTTTTCTGGTAATAAAGTCACTATTGCGCTCCCATTGCCATACACAGTGCAAATAGCACTCGCATCTGTTCCCAGCAAGTACAGTGTATTGGACTGAAGAGGAGCTTCTGTTCTTGTCAGTTTCCTAAGCAGAGTTGAACTAGATATGGCCCGTGTACTTAGGAAGCACATTGCTTTTGTTCTGAGCAAGCTCACTTTTCGGACCCCATAGGAAACACAGTAGAGTAGAAGAGTGCTCTTTTCTCAAAAGCAGAGTGTGTTTCTTGTAAGGCGAGCTAGCATTTGTTACCCAGTCCTAAATGGAGTTTAATCACTTGCAGTTTCTGGTCCTAAGAGCAAGAGTTGTTTTCTGGTAAGGAAAGTCACTATTGCGCTCCCTTTGCCATACACAGTGCAAATAGCACTCGCGTCTGTTCCCAGCAATACAGTGTATCGGACTGAAGAGGAGCTACTGTTCTTGTCAGTTTCCTAAGCAGAGTTGAACTAGATTTGGCCCGTGTGTTTAGGAAGCACAGTCATTATGTTCTGAGCAAGCTCACTGTTCTGACCCCATAGGAAACACAGTAGAGTAGAAGAGTGCTCTTTTCTCAAAAGCCGAGTGTGTTTCTTGTAATGCGAGCTAGTGTTTGTTTCCCAGTCAGAAATGGAGTTGAATCCCATGCAGTTTCTTGTCCTATGAGTAAGAGTTGTTTTCTGATAAGAAGAGTCATATTGTGCTCCTATTGCCATACACAGGGCAAATAGCACTCGCGTCTGTTCCCAGCTAGTACAGTGTATTGGACTGAAGAGGAGCTCCCATTCTTGTCAGTTTCCTAAGCAGAGTTGAACTAGATATGGCCCGTGTGTGTAGGAAGCACATTTCTTTTGTTCTGAGCAAGCTCACTGTTCGGACCCCATAGGAAACACAGTAGAGTAGAAGAGTGCTCTTTTCTCAAAAGCAGAGTGTGTTTCTTGTTAGGCGAGCTAGCGTTTGTTTCCCAGTCCTAAATGGAGTTTAATCACATGCAGATTCTTGTCCTACGAGCAAGAGTTGTTTTCTGGTAAGAAGAGTCACTATTGCGCTCCCATTGTAATACACAGGGCAAATAGCTCTGGCATCTGTTCCCAGCATGTACAGTGTATTGGACTGAACAGGAGCTACTGTTCTTGTCAGTTTCCTAAGCAGAAATGAACTAGATATGGCAGTATTTGTATGAAGCACAGTTCTTTTGTTCTGAGCAAGCTCACTGTTTGGCCCTATAGGAAACACAGTAGAGTAGAAGAGTGCTCTTTTCTCAAAAGCAGAGTATAATTCTTGTAAGGCGAGCTAGTGTTTGTTTCCCAGTCAGAAATGGAGATTAATCCCATGCAGTTTCTGGTCCTACGAGCAAGAGGTGTTTTCTGGTAAGGAAAGTCACTATTGCGCTCCCATTTACATACACAGTGTAAATAGCACTCGCGTCTGTTCCCAACAAGTACAGTGTATTGGACTGAATAGGAGCTACTGTTCTTGTCAGTTTCCTAAGCAGAGTTGAACTACATATGGTCCGTGTGTGTAGGAAGCACAGTTCTTTTGTTCTGAGAAAGCTCACTGTTCGGACCCCAAAGGAAACTCAGTAGAGTGGAAGAGTGCTCTTTTCTCAAAAGCAGTGTGTTTCTTGTAAGGCGAGCTAGCATTTGTTTCCCAGTCCTAAATGGAGCTGAATCACATGCAGTTTCTGGTCCTACGAGCAAGAGTTGTTTTCTGGTAAGGAAAGTCACTATTGCGCTCCCATTGCCATACACAGTGCCAATAGCACTCGCGTCTGTTCCCAGCACGTACAGTGTATTGGACTGAAGAGGAGCTACTGTTCTTGTCAGTTTCCTAAGCAGAGTTGAACTAGATATGGCCCGTGTGTGTAGGAAGCACAGTTCTTTTGTTCTGAGCAAGCTCAATGTTCGGACCCCATAGGAAACACAGTAGAGTAGAAGAGTGCTCTTTTCTCAAAAGCAGAGTGTGTTTCTTGTAAGGCGAGCTAGCGTTTGTTTCCCAGTCCTAAATGGAGTTGAATCACATGCAGTTTTTGGTCCTACGAGCAAGAGTTGTTTTCTGGTAATAAAGTCACTGTTGCACTCCCATTGCCATACACAGTTTAAATAGCACTCGCATCTGTTCCCAGCAAGCACAGTGTATTGGACTGAAGCGGATCTACTGTTCTTGTCAGTTTCCTAAGCAGAGTTGAACTAGATATGGCCGTGTGTGTATGAAGCCCAGTTCTTTTGTTCTGAGCAAGCTCACTGTTCGGACCCCATAGGATACACAGTCGAGTAGAAGAGTGCTCTTTTCTCAAAAGCAGAGTATGTTTCTTGTAAGGCGAGCTAGCGTTGGTTTCCCAGTCCTAAATGGAGTTGAATCAATGCAGTTTCTTGTCCTACGAGCAAGAGTTGTTTTCTGGTAATAAGAGTCACTATTGCGCTCCCATTGTCATACACAGGGCAAATAGCACTGGCGTCTGTTCCCAGAATGTACAGTGTATTGCGCTGAACAGGAGCTACTGTTCTTTTCAGTTTCCTAAGCAGAATTGAACTAGATATGGCAGTATTTGTATGAAGCACAGTTCTTTTGTTCTGAGCAATCTCACTGTTCTGGCCCTATAGGAAACACAGTAGAGTAGAAGAGTGCTCTTTTCTCAAAAGCAGAGTGTGTTTCTTTTAAGGCGAGCTAGCATTTGTTTCCCAGTCCTAAACGGAGTTGAATCACATGCAGTTTTTGGTCCTACGAGCAAGAGTTGTTTTCTGGTAAGGAAAGTCACTATTGCGCTCCCATTTCCATACTCAGTGCAAATAGCACTCGCATCTGTTCCCAGCAAGTACAGTGTATTTGACTGAAGCAGAGCTACTGTTCTTGTCAGTTTCCTAATTAGAGTTGTACTAGATATGGACCATGTGTGTAGGAAGCACAGTTCTTTTGTTTTGAGCAAGCTCACTATTCGGACCCCATAGGAAACACATTAGAGTAGAAGAGTCCTCTTTTCTCAAAAGGAGAGTGTGTTTCTTGTAACGCTAGCTACTGTTTGTTTTCCAGTCAGAAGTGGAGTTGAAACCCATGCAGTTTCTGGTCCTACGAGCAACAGTTGTTTTCTGGTAAGAAGAGTCACTATTGCGCTCCCATTGTCATACACAGGGCAAATAGCACTTGCGTCTGTTCCCAGCAAGTACAGTGTATTGGACTGAAGTGGAGCTACTGTTCTTGTCAGTTTCCTAAGCAGAGTTGAACTAGATATGTCCCCTGTGTTTAGGAAGCACAGTTCTTTTGTTCTGAGCAAGCTCACTGTTCGTACCCCATAGAAAAGACATTAGAGTAGAAGAGTGCTCTTTTCTCAAAAGCAGAGTGTGTTTCTTATAAGGCGAGGTAGTGTTTGTTTCCCAGTCAGAAATGGAGTTGAATCCCATGCAGTTTCAGGTCCTATGAGCAAGAGGTGTTTTCTGATAAGAAGAGTCACTATTGCGCTCCTATTGCCATACACAATGCAAATAGCACTCGCGTCTGTTCCCAGCTAGTACAGTGTATTGGACTGAAGAGGAGCTACCATTCTTGTCAGTTTCCTAAGGAGAGTTGAACTAGATATGGCCCCTGTGTGTAGGAAGCACAGTTCTTTTGTTCTGAGCAAGCTCACTGTTTCGACCCCATAGGATACACAGTAGAGTAGAAGAGTGCTCTTTTCTCAAAAGCAGAGTGTGTTTCTTGTAAGGAGAGCTGGCGTTTGTTTTCCAGTCCTAAATGGAGTTGAATCACATACAGTTTCTGGTCCTACGAGCAAGAGTTGTTTTCTGGTAAGAAGAGTCACTATTGTGCTCTCATTGTCATACAGAGGGCAAATAGCCCTGGCGTCTGTTCCCAGCATGTACAGTGTATTGGACTGAAGAGGATCTACTGTTCTTTTAACTTTCCTAAGCAGAATTGAACTAGATATGGCCATATTTGTAGGAAGCACAGTTCTTTTGTTCTGAGCAAGCTCACTGTTCGGACCCCATAAGAAACACAGAAGAGTAGAAGAGTGCTCTTTTCTCAAAATCAGAGAGTCTTTCTTGTAAGGCGAGCTAGTGTTTGTTTCCCAGTCAGAAATGGAGTTGAATCCCATGCAGTTTCTGGTCCTACGAGCAAGAGTTGTTTTTTGGTAAGGAAAGTCACTATTGCACTCCCATTTTCATACACAGGACAAATAGCAGTGGCGTCTGTTCCCAGCATGTACAGTGTATTGGACTGAAGAGGATCTACTGTTCTTGTCAGTTTCCTAAGCAGAATAGAACTAGATATGGCCTTATTTGTAGGAAGCACAGTTCTTTTGTTCTGAGCAAACTCACTGTTCTGGCCCTATAGGAAACACAGTAGAGTTGAAGAGTGCTCTTTTCTGAAAAGCAGAGTGTGTTTCTTGTAAGGCGAGCTAGCGTTTGTTTCCCAGTAATAAATGGAGTTGAATCACATGCACTTTTTGGTCCTACGAGCAAGAGTTGTTTTCTGGTAAGAAAAGTCACTATTGCACTCCCATTGCCATACACAGTGCAAAGAGCACTCGCGTCTGTTTTCAGCAAGTACAGTGTATTGGACTGAAGCGGAGCTACTGTTCTTGTCAGTTTCCTAAACAGAGTTGAACTAGATATGGCCCGTGTGTGTAGGAAGCACAGTACTTTTGTTCTGAGCAAGCTCACTGTTCGGACCCCATAGGAAACACAGTAGAGTAGAAGAGTGCTCTTTTCTCAAAATCAGAGTGTCTTTCTTGTAAGTCGAGCTAGCGTTTGTTTCCCAGTCCTAAATGGAGTTGAATCACATGCAGTTTTTGGTCCTATGAGCAAGAGTTTTTTCCTGGTAAGGAAAGTCACTATTGCGCTCCCATTTCCATACACAGTGCAAATAGCAATCGCATCTGTTCCCAGGAAGTACAGTGTATTGGACTGAAGCGGAGCTACTGTTCTTGTCAGTTTCCTAAGCAGAGTTGAACTACATATGGCCCCATGTGTAGGGAGCACAGTTCTTTTGTTCTCAGCAAGCTCACTGTTCGGACCCCATAGGAAACACAGTAGAGTAGAAGAGTGCTCTTTTCTCAAAATCAGAGTGTCTTTCTTGTAAGTCGAGCTAGCATTTTTTTCCCAGTCCTAAATGGAGTTGAATCACATGCAGTTTTTCGTCCTATGAGCAAGAGTTTTTTCCTGGTAAGGAAAGTCACTATTGCGCTCCCATTTCCATACACAGTGCAAATAGCAATCGCATCTGTTCCCAGGAAGTACAGTGTATTGGACTGAAGCGGAGCTACTGTTCTTGTCAGTTTCCTAAGCAGAGTTGAACTACATATGGCCCCATGTGTAGGGAGCACAGTTCTTTTGTTCTCAGCAAGCTCACTGTTCGGACCATATAGAAACACAGAAGAATAGAATATTGCTCTTTTCTCAAAAGCAGAGTGTGTTTCTTGTAAGGCGAGCTAGTGTTTGTTCTCCAGTCAGAAATGGAGTTGAATCCCATGCAGTTTCTGGTCCTACGAGCAAGAGGTGTTTTCTGATAAGAAGAGTCACTATTGCGCTCCTATTGCCATACACAGTACAAATAGGACTCGCGTCTGTTCCCAGCTAGTACAGTGTATTGGACTGAAGAAGAACTACCGTTCTTGTCAGTTTCCTAAGCAGAGTTGAACTAGATATGGCCCGAGTGTGTAGGAAGCACAGTTCTATTGTTCTGAGCAAGCTCACTGTTAGGACCGCATAGGAACCACAGTAGAGCACAAGAGTGCTCTTTTCTCAAAAGCAGAGTGTGTTTCTTATAAGGCGAGCTAGTGTTTGTTTCCCAGTCAGAAATGGAGTTGAATCCCATGCAGTTTCTGGTCCTATGAGCAAGAGTTGTTTTCTGGTAATAAAGTCACTATTGCGCTCCCATTGCCATACACAGTGCAAATAGCACTCGCATCTGTTCCCAGCAAGTACAGTGTATTGGACTGAAGAGGAGCTTCTGTTCTTGTCAGTTTCCTAAGCAGAGTTGAACTAGATATGGCCCGTGTACGTAGGAAGCACATTGCTTTTGTTCTGAGCAAGCTCACTGTTCGGACCCCATAGGAAACACAGTAGAGTAGAAGAGTGCTCTTTTCTCAAAAGCAGAGTGTGTTTCTTGTAAGGCGAGCTAGTATTTGTTTCCCAGTCAGAAATGGAGTTGAATCCATGCAGTTTCTGGTCCTACGAGCAAGAGGTGTTTTCTGGTAAGGAAAGTCACTGTTGCGCTTCCATTTCCATACACAGTGCAAATAGCACTCGCGTCTGTTCCCAGGAAGTACAGTGTATTGGAATGAAGTGGAGCTACTGTTCTTGTCAGTTTCCGAAGCAGAGTTGAACTAGATATGGCCCCTGTGTGTAGGAAGCACAGTTCTTTTGTTCTGAGAAAGCTCACTATTCGGACCCATAGGAAACACAGTAGAGTAGAAGAGTGCTCTTTTCTCCAAAGCAGAGTGTGTTTCTTGTAAGGCGAGCTAGTGTTTGTTTCCCAGTCAGAAATGGAGTTGAATCCCATGCAGTTTCTTGTCCTATGAGTAAGAGTTGTTTTCTGATAAGAAGAGTCACTATTGTGCTCCTATTGCCATACACAGGGCAAATAGCACTCGCGTCTGTTCCCAGCTAGTACAGTGTATTGGACTGAAGAGGAGCTACCGTTCTTGTCAATTTCCTAAGCAGAGTTGAACTAGATATGGCCCTGTGTGTAGGAAGCACATTTCTTTTGTTCTGAGCAAGCTCACTGTTCGGACCCCATAGGAAACACAGTAGAGTAGAAGAGTGCTCTTTTCTCAAAAGCAGAGTGTGTTTCTTGTTAGGCGAGCTAGCGTTTGTTTCCCAGTCCTAAATGGAATTGAATCACATGCAGATTCTTGTCCTACGAGCAAGAGTTGTTTTCTGGTAAGAAGAGTCACTATTGCGCTCCCATTGTAATACACAGGGCAAATAGCTCTGGCATCTGTTCCCAGCATGTACAGTGTATTGGACTGAACAGGAGCTACTGTTCTTGTCAGTTTCCTAAGCAGAAATGAACTAGATATGGCAGTATTTGTATGAAGCACAGTTCTTTTGTTCTGAGCAAGCTCACTGTTTGGCCCTATAGGAAACACAGTAGAGTAGAAGAGTGCTCTTTTCTCAAAAGCAGAGTATGTTTCTTGTAAGGCGAGCTAGTGTTTGTTTCCCAGTCAGAAATGGAGTTTAATCCCATGCAGTTTCTGGTCCTACGAGCAAGAGGTGTTTTCTGGTAAGGAAAGTCACTATTGCGCTCCCATTTACATACACAGTGCAAATAGCACTCGCGTCTGTTCCCAACAAGTACAGTGTATTGGACTGAATAGGAGCTACTGTTCTTGTCAGTTTCCTAAGCAGAGTTGAACTACATATGGTCCGTGTGTGTAGGAAGCACAGTTCTGTTGTTCTGAGAAAGCTCACTGTTCGGACCCCAAAGGAAACACAGTAGAGTGGAAGAGTGCTCTTTTCTCAAAAGCAGTGTGTTTCTTGTAAGGCGAGCTAGCATTTGTTTCCCAGTCCTAAATGGAGCTGAATCACATGCAGTTTCTGGTCCTACGAGCAAGAGTTGTTTTCTGGTAATAAAGTCACTGTTGTGCTCCCATTGTCATATACAGTGTAAATAGCACTCACATCTGTTCCCAGCAAGTACAGTGTATTGGACTGAAGCGGAGCTACTGTTCTTGTCAGTTTCCGAAGCATAGTTGAACTAGATATGGCCCCTTTGTGTAGGAAGCACAGTTCTTTTTTTCTGAGCAAGCTCACTATTCGGACCCCATAAGAAACACAGTAGAGTAGAAGAGTGCTCTTTTCTCAAAAGCAGAGTGTGTTTCTTGTAAGGCGAGCTAGTGTTTGTTTCCCAGTCCTAAATGGAGTTGAATCCCATGCAGTTTCTTGTCCTATGAGTAAGAGTTGTTTTCTCATAAGATGAGTCACTATTGTGCTCCTATTGCCATACACAGGGCAAATAGCACTCGCGTCTGTTCCCAGCTAGTACAGTGTATTGGACTGAAGAGGAGCAACTGTTCTTGTCACTTTCCTAAGCAGAATTGAACTAGATATGGCAGTATTTGTATGAAGCACAGTTCTTTTGTTCTGAGCAAGCTCACTGTTCTGGCACTATAGGAAACACCGTAGAGTAGAAGAGTGCTCTTTTCTCAAAAGCAGAGTGTGTTTATTGTAAGGCGAGCTAGTGTTTGTTTCCCAGTCAGAAATGGAGTTGAATCCCATGCAGTTTCTTGTCCTACGAGCAACAGGTGTTTTCTGTTAAGGAAAGTCACTATTGCGCTCCCATTTATATACACAGTGCCAAGAACACTCGCGTCTGTTCCCAGCAAGTACAGTGTATTAGACTGAAGAGGAGCTACTGTTCTTGTCAGTTTCCTAAGCAGAGTTGAACTACATATGGTCCGTGTGTGTAGGAAGCACAGTTCTTTTGTTCTGAGCAAGCACACTGTTCGGACACCAAAGGAAACACAGTAGAGTAGAAGAGTGCTCTTTTCTCAAAAGAAGAGTGTGTTTCTTGTAAGGCGAGCTAGCGTTTGTTTCCCAGTCAGAAATGGAGCTGAATCACATGCAGTTTCTGGTCCTACGAGCAAGAGTTGTTTTCTGGTAAGGAAAGTCACTATTGCGCTCCCATTGCCATACACAGTGCCAATAGCACTCGCGTATGTTCCCAGCAAGTACAGTGTATTGGACAGAAGAGGAGCTACTGTTCTTGTCAGTTTCCTAAGCAGAGTTGAACTAGATATGGCCCGTGTGTGTAGGAAGCACAGTTCTTTTGTTCTGAGCAAGCTCAATGTTCGGACCCCATAGGAAACACAGTAGAGTAGAAGATAGCTCTTTTCTCAAAAGCAGAGGGTGTTTCTTGTAAGGCGAGCTAGCTTTTGTTTCCCAGTCCTAAATGGAGTTGAATCACATGCAGTTTTTGGTCCTACGAGCAAGAGTTGTTTTCTGGTAATAAAGTCACTGTTGCACTCCCATTGCCATTCACAGTTTAAATAGCACTCGCATCTGTTCCCAGCAAGCACAGTGTAGTGGACTGAAGCCGAGCTACTGTTCTTGTCAGGTTCCTAAGCAGAGTTGAACTAGATATGGCCGTGTGTGTATGAAGGCCAGTTCTTTTGTTCTGAGCAAGCTCACTGTTCGGACCCCATAGGATACACAGTCGAGTAGAAGAGTGCTCTTTTCTCAAAAGCAGAGTATGTTTCTTGTAAGGCGAGCTAGCGTTGGTTTCCCAGTCCTAAATGGAGTTGAATCAATGCAGTTTCTTGTCCTACGAGCAAGAGTTGTTTTCTGGTAATAAGAGTCACTATTGCGCTCCCATTGTCATACACATGGCCAATAGCACTGGCGTCTGTTCCCAGAATGTACAGTGTATTGCGCTGAACAGGAGCTACTGTTCTTTTCAGTTTCCTAAGCAGAATTGAACTAGATATGGCAGTATTTGTATGAAGCACAGTTCTTTTGTTCTGAGCAAGCTCACTGTTCCGACCCCCTAGAAAACACAGTAGAGTAGAAGAGTGCTCTTTTCTCAAAAGCAGAGTGTGTTTTTTGTAAGGCGAGATAGCGTTTGTTTCCCAATCCTAAATGGAGTTGAATCACATGCAGTTTTTTGTCCTACGACCAAGAGTTGTTTTCTGGTAAGGAAAGACACTATTGCGCTCCCATTTACATACACAGTGCAAATAGCCCTCATGTCTGTTCCCAGCAAGTACAGTGTATTGGACTGAAGCGGAGCTTCTGTTCTTGTCAGTTTCCTAAGCAGAGTTGAACTAGATATGGGCCGTGTGTTTAGGAAGCACAGTTCTTTTGTTCTGAGCAAGCTCACTATTCGGACCCCATAGGAAACACAGTAGAGTAGAAGAGTGCTCTTTTCTCAAAATCAGAGTGTCTTTCTTGTAAGGCGAGCTAGTGTTTGTTTCCCAGTCAGAAATGGAGTTGAATTCCATGCAGTTTCTGGTCCTATGAGCAAGAGTTGTTTTCTGATAAGAAGAGTCACTATTGTGCTCCTATTGCCATACACAGTGCAAATAGCACTCGTGTCTGTTCCCAGCAAGTACAGTGTATTGGACTGAATAGGAGCTACTGTTCTTGTCAGTTTCCTAAGCAGAGTTGAACTACATATGGTCCGTGTGTGTAGGAAGCACAGTTTTTTGTTCTGAGCAATCTCACTGTTCGGACCCCATAGGAAACACAGTAGAGTAGAAGAGTGCTCTTTTCTCAAAAGCAGAGTGTGTTTCTTGTAAGGCGAGCTAGCATTTGTTTCGCAGTCCTAAATGGAGCTGAATCACATGCAGTTTCTGGTCCTACCAGCAAGAGTTGTTTTCTGGTAAGGAAAGTCACTATTGCGCTCCCATTGCCATACACAGTGCCAATAGCACACGCGTCTGTTCCCAGCAAGTACAGTGTATTGGACAGAAGAGGAGCTACTGTTCTTGTCAGTTTCCTAAGCAGAGTTGAACTAGATATGGCCCGTGTGTGTAGGAAGCACAGTTCTTTTGTTCTGAGCAAGCTCAATGTTCGGACCCCATAGGAAACACAGTAGAGTAGAAGATAGCTCTTTTCTCAAAAGCAGAGGGTGTTTCTTGTAAGGCGAGCTAGCGTTTGTTTCCCAGTCCTAAATGGAGTTGAATCACATGCACTTTCTGGTCCTATGAGCAAGAGTTGTTTTCTGGTAATGAAGTCACTGTTGCACTCCCATTGCCATACACAGTGTAAATAGCACTCGCATCAGTTCCCAGCAAGTACAGTGTATTGGACTGAAGCGGAGCTACTGTTCTTGTCAGTTTCCTAAGAAGAGTTGAACTAGATATGGCCCTGTGTGTAGGAAGCCCAGTTCTTTTGTTCTGAGCAAGCTCACTATTCGGACCCCATAGGATACACAGTCGATTAGAAGAGTGCTCTTTTCTCAAAAGCAGAGTGTGTTTCTTGTTACGTGAGCTAGTGTTTGTTTCCCAGTCCTAAATGGAGTTGAATCACATGCATTTTCTTGTCCTACGAGCAAGAGTTGTTTTCTGGTAATAAGAGTCACTATTGCGCTCCCATTGTCATACACAGGGCAAATAGCACTGGCGTCTGTTCCCAGAATGTACAGTGTATTGCACTGAACAGGAGCTACTGTTCTTTTCAGTTTCCTAAGCAGAATTGAACTAGATATGGCAGTATTTGTATGAAGCACAGTTCTTTTGTTCTGAGCAATCTCACTGTTCTGGCCCTATAGGAAACACAGTAGAGTAGAAGAGTGCTCTTTTCTCAAAAGCAGAGTGTGTTTCTTTTAAGGCGAGCTAGCATTTGTTTCCCAGTCCTAAACGGAGTTGAATCACATGCAGTTTTTGGTCCTACGAGCAAGAGTTGTTTTCTGGTAAGGAAAGTCACTATTGCGCTCCCATTTCCATACTCAGTGCAAATAGCACTCGCATCTGTTCCCAGCAAGTACAGTGTATTTGACTGAAGCAGAGCTACTGTTCTTGTCAGTTTCCTAATTAGAGTTGTACTAGATATGGACCATGTGTGTAGGAAGCACAGTTCTTTTGTTTTGAGCAAGCTCACTATTCGGACCCCATAGGAAACACATTAGAGTAGAAGAGTCCTCTTTTCTCAAAAGGAGAGTGTGTTTCTTGTAACGCTAGCTACTGTTTGTTTTCCAGTCAGAAATGGAGTTGAAACCCATGCAGTTTCTGGTCCTACGAGCAATAGTTGTTTTCTGGTAAGAAGAGTCACTATTGCGCTCCCATTGTCATACACAGGGCAAATAGCACTTGCATCTGTTCCCAGCAAGTACAGTGTATTGGACTGAAGTGGAGCTACTGTTCTTGTCAGTTTCCTAAGCAGAGTTGAACTAGATATGGCCCCTGTGTTTAGGAAGCACAGTTCTTTTGTTCTGAGCAAGCTCACTGTTCGTACCCCATAGAAAAGACATTAGAGTAGAAGAGTGCTCTTTTCTCAAAAGCAGAGTGTGTTTCTTGTAAGGCGAGCTAGCGTTTGTTTCCCAGTTAGAAATGGAGTTGAATCCCATGCAGTTTCTGGTCCTACGAGCAAGAGTTGTTTTCTGGTAAAGAAAGTCACTATTGCGCTCCCATTTCCATACACAGTGCAAATAGCACTCGCGTCTGTTCCCAGCAAGTTCAGTGTATTGGACCAAAGCGTAGCTACTGTTCTTGTCAGTTTCCTAAGCAGAGTTGAACTAGATATGGCCCCTGTGTGTAGGAAGCACAGTTCTTTTGTTCTGAGCAAGCTCACTATTCGGACACCATAGGAAACACAGTAGAGTAGAAGCGTGCTCTTTTCTCAAAATCAGAGTGCCTTTCTTCTAAGGCGAGCTAGTGTTTGTTTCCCAGTCAGAAATTATGTTGAATCCCATGCAGTTTCTGGTCCTATGAGCAAGAGTTGTTTTCTGATAAGAAGAGACACTATTGTGCTCCTATTGCCATACACAGTGCAAATAGCACTGGCGTCTGTTCCCAGCAAATATAGTGTATTGGACTGAAGAGGAGCTACTGTTCTTGTCAGTTTCCTAAGCAGAGTTGAACTAGATATGCCCCGTGTGTGTAGGAAGCACAGTTCTTTTGTTTTGAGCAAGCTCACTGTTCGGACCCCATAGGAAACACAGTAGAGTAGAAGACTGCTCTTTTCTCAAAAGCAGAGTGTGTTTCTTGTTACGTGAGCTAGTGTTTGTTTCCCAGTCCTAAATGGAGTTGAATCACATGCAGTTTCTTGTCCTACGAGCAAGAGTTGTTTTCTGGTAATAAAGTCACTGTTGCACTCCCATTGCCATACACAGTTTAAATAGCACTCGCATCTGTTCCCAGCAAGCACAGTGTAGTGGACTGAAGCGGAGCCACTGTTCTTGTCAGGTTCCTAAGCAGAGTTGAACTAGATATGGCCGTGTGTGTATGAAGGCCAGTTCTTTTGTTCTGAGCAAGCTCACTGTTCGGACCCCATAGGATACACAGTCGAGTAGAAGAGTGCTCTTTTCTCAAAAGCAGAGTATGTTTCTTGTAAGGCGAGCTAGCGTTGGTTTCCCAGTCCTAAATGGAGTTGAATCAATGCAGTTTCTTGTCCTACGAGCAAGAGTTGTTTTCTGGTAATAAGAGTCACTATTGCGCTCCCATTGTCATACACAGGGCCAATAGCACTGGCGTCTGTTCCCAGAATGTACAGTGTATTGCGCTGAACAGGAGCTACTGTTCTTTTCAGTTTCCTAAGCAGAATTGAACTAGATATGGCAGTATTTGTATGAAGCACAGTTCTTTTGTTCTGAGCAAGCTCACTGTTCCGACCCCCTAGAAAACACAGTAGAGTAGAAGAGTGCTCTTTTCTCAAAAGCAGAGTGTGTTTTTTGTAAGGCGAGATAGCGTTTGTTTCCCAATCCTAAATGGAGTTGAATCACATGCAGTTTTTTGTCCTACGACCAAGAGTTTTTTTCTGGTAAGGAAAGACACTATTGCGCTCCCATTTACATACACAGTGCAAATAGCCCTCGTGTCTGTTCCCAGCAAGTACAGTGTATTGGACTGAAGCGGAGCTTCTGTTCTTGTCAGTTTCCTAAGCAGAGTTGAACTAGATATGGGCCGTGGGTTTAGGAAGCACAGTTCTTTTGTTCTGAGCAAGCTCACTATTCGGACCCCATAGGAAACACAGTAGAGTAGAAGAGTGCTCTTTTCTCAAAATCAGAGTGTCTTTCTTGTAAGGCGAGCTAGTGTTTGTTTCCCAGTCAGAAATGGAGTTGAATTCCATGCAGTTTCTGGTCCTATGAGCAAGAGTTGTTTTCTGATAAGAAGAGTCACTATTGTGCTCCTATTGCCATACACAGTGCAAATAGCACTCGTGTCTGTTCCCAGCAAGTACAGTGTATTGGACTGAATAGGAGCTACTGTTCTTGTCAGTTTCCTAAGCAGAGTTGAACTACATATGGTCCTTGTGTGCAGGAAGCACAGTTTTTTGTTCTGAGCAATCTCACTGTTCGGACCCCATAGGAAACACAGTAGAGTAGAAGAGTGCTCTTTTCTCAAAAGCAGAGTGTGTTTCTTGTAAGGCGAGCTAGCATTTGTTTCCCAGTCCTAAATGGAGCTGAATCACATGCAGTTTCTGGTCCTACGAGCAAGAGTTGTTTTCTGGTAAGGAAAGTCACTATTGCGCTCCCATTGCCATACACAGTGCCAATAGCACTCGCGTCTGTTCCCAGCAAGTACAGTGTATTGGACAGAAGAGGAGCTACTGTTCTTGTCAGTTTCCTAAGCAGAGTTGAACTAGATATGGCCCGTGTGTGTAGGAAGCACAGTTCTTTTGTTCTGAGCAAGCTCAATGTTCGGACCCCATAGGAAACACAGTAGAGTAGATGATAGCTCTTTTCTCAAAAGCAGAGGGTGTTTCTTGTAAGGCGAGCTAGCGTTTGTTTCCCAGTCCTAAATGGAGTTGAATCACATGCACTTTCTGGTCCTATGAGCAAGAGTTGTTTTCTGGTAATGAAGTCACTGTTGCACTCCCATTGCCATACACAGTGTAAATAGCACTCGCATCAGTTCCCAGCAAGTACAGTGTATTGGACTGAAGCGGAGCTACTGTTCTTGTCAGTTTCCTATGCAGAGTTGAACTAGATATGGCCCTGTGTGTAGGAAGCCCAGTTCTTTTGTTCTGAGCAAGCTCACTATTCGGACCCCATAGGATACGCTGTCGATTAGAAGAGTGCTCTTTTCTCAAAAGCAGAGTGTGTTTCTTGTTACGTGAGCTAGTGTTTGTTTCCCAGTCCTAAATGGAGTTGAATCACATGCAGTTTCTTGTCCTACGAGCAAGAGTTGTTTTCTGGTAATAAGAGTCACTATTGCGCTCCCATTGTCATACACAGGGCAAATAGCACTGGCGTCTGTTCCCAGAATGTACAGTGTATTGCACTGAACAGGAGCTACTGTTCTTTTCAGTTTCCTAAGCAGAATTGAACTAGATATGGCAGTATTTGTATGAAGCACAGTTCTTTTGTTCTGAGCAATCTCACTGTTCTGGCCCTATAGGAAACACAGTAGAGTAGAAGAGTGCTCTTTTCTCAAAAGCAGAGTGTGTTTCTTTTAAGGCGAGCTAGCATTTGTTTCCCAGTCCTAAACGGAGTTGAATCACATGCAGTTTTTGGTCCTACGAGCAAGAGTTGTTTTCTGGTAAGGAAAGTCACTATTGCGCTCCCATTACCATACTCAGTGCAAATAGCACTCGCATCTGTTCCCAGCAAGTACAGTGTATTTGACTGAAGCAGAGCTACTGTTCTTGACAGTTTCCTAATTAGAGTTGTACTAGATATGGACCATGTGTGTAGGAAGCACAGTTCTTTTGTTTTGAGCAAGCTCACTATTCAGACCCCATAGGAAACACATTAGAGTAGAAGAGTCCTCTTTTCTCAAAAGGAGAGTGTGTTTCTTGTAACGCTAGCTACTGTTTGTTTTCCAGTCAGAAATGGAGTTGAAACCCATGCAGTTTCTGGTCCTACGAGCAATAGTTGTTTTCTGGTAAGAAGAGTCACTATTGCGATCCCATTGTCATACACAGGGCAAATAGCACTTGCATCTGTTCCCAGCAAGTACAGTGTATTGGACTGAAGTGGAGCTACTGTTCTTGTCATTTTCCTAAGCAGAGTTGAACTAGATATGGCCCCTGTGTTTAGGAAGCACAGTTCTTTTGTTCTGAGCAAGCTCACTGTTCGTACCCCATAGAAAAGACATTAGAGTAGAAGAGTGCTCTTTTCTCAAAAGCAGAGTGTGTTTCTTGTAAGGCGAGCTAGCGTTTGTTTCCCAGTTAGAAATGGAGTTGAATCCCATGCAGTTTCTGGTCCTACGAGCAAGAGTTGTTTTCTGGTAAAGAAAGTCACTATTGCGCTCCCATTTCCATACACAGTGCAAATAGCACTCGCGTCTGTTCCCAGCAAGTTCAGTGTATTGGACCAAAGCGTAGCTACTGTTCTTGTCAGTTTCCTAAGCAGAGTTGAACTAGATATGGCCCCTGTGTGTAGGAAGCACAGTTCTTTTGTTCTGAGCAAGCTCACTATTCGGACACCATAGGAAACACAGTAGAGTAGAAGCGTGCTCTTTTCTCAAAATCAGAGTGCCTTTCTTCTAAGGCGAGCTAGTGTTTGTTTCCCAGTCAGAAATGATGTTGAATCCCATGCAGTTTCTGGTCCTATGAGCAAGAGTTGTTTTCTGATAAGAAGAGACACTATTGTGCTCCTATTGCCATACACAGTGCAAATAGCACTGGCGTCTGTTCCCAGCAAATATAGTGTATTGGACTGAAGAGGAGCTACTGTTCTTGTCAGTTTCCTAAGCAGAGTTGAACTAGATATGCCCCGTGTGTGTAGGAAGCACAGTTCTTTTGTTTTGAGCAAGCTCACTGTTCGGACCCCATAGGAAACACAGTAGAGTAGAAGACTGCTCTTTTCTCAAAAGCAGAGTGTGTTTCTTGTAAGGCTAGCTAGCGATTGTTTCCCAGTCCTAAATGGAGTTGAATCACATGCAGTTTTTGGTCCTACAAGCAAGAGTTGTTTTCTGGTAATAAAGTCACTGTTGCGCTCCCATTGCCATACACAGTGTAAATAGCACTCGCATCTGTTCCCAGCAAGTACAGTGTATTGGACTGAAGCGGAGCTACTGTTCTTCTCAGTTTGCTAAGCAGAGTTGAACTAGATACGGCCCGTGTGTGTAGGAAGCACAGTTCTTTTCTTCTGAGCAAGCTCACTGTTCGGACCCCATAGGATACACAGTCGAGTAGAAGAGTGCTCTTTTCTCAAAGCAGAGTGTGTTTCTTGTTACGTGAGCTAGTGTTTGTTTCCCAGTCCTAAATGGAGTTGAATCACATGCAGTTTCTTGTCCTACGAGCAAGAGTTGTTTTCTGGTAATAAAGTCACTGTTGCACTCCCATTGCCATACACAGTTTAAATAGCACTCGCATCTGTTCCCAGCAAGCACAGTGTAGTGGACTGAAGCGGAGCCACTGTTCTTGTCAGGTTCCTAAGCAGAGTTGAACTAGATATGGCCGTGTGTGTATGAAGGCCAGTTCTTTTGTTCTGAGCAAGCTCACTGTTCGGACCCCATAGGATACACAGTCGAGTAGAAGAGTGCTCTTTTCTCAAAAGCAGAGTATGTTTCTTGTAAGGCGAGCTAGCGTTGGTTTCCCAGTCCTAAATGGAGTTGAATCAATGCAGTTTCTTGTCCTACGAGCAAGAGTTGTTTTCTGGTAATAAGAGTCACTATTGCGCTCCCATTGTCATACACAGGGCCAATAGCACTGGCGTCTGTTCCCAGAATGTACAGTGTATTGCGCTGAACAGGAGCTACTGTTCTTTTCAGTTTCCTAAGCAGAATTGAACTAGATATGGCAGTATTTGTATGAAGCACAGTTCTTTTGTTCTGAGCAAGCTCACTGTTCCGACCCCCTAGAAAACACAGTAGAGTAGAAGAGTGCTCTTTTCTCAAAAGCAGAGTGTGTTTTTTGTAAGGCGAGATAGCGTTTGTTTCCCAATCCTAAATGGAGTTGAATCACATGCAGTTTTTTGTCCTACGACCAAGAGTTTTTTTCTGGTAAGGAAAGACACTATTGCGCTCCCATTTACATACACAGTGCAAATAGCCCTCGTGTCTGTTCCCAGCAAGTACAGTGTATTGGACTGAAGCGGAGCTTCTGTTCTTGTCAGTTTCCTAAGCAGAGTTGAACTAGATATGGGCCGTGGGTTTAGGAAGCACAGTTCTTTTGTTCTGAGCAAGCTCACTATTCGGACCCCATAGGAAACACAGTAGAGTAGAAGAGTGCTCTTTTCTCAAAATCAGAGTGTCTTTCTTGTAAGGCGAGCTAGTGTTTGTTTCCCAGTCAGAAATGGAGTTGAATTCCATGCAGTTTCTGGTCCTATGAGCAAGAGTTGTTTTCTGATAAGAAGAGTCACTATTGTGCTCCTATTGCCATACACAGTGCAAATAGCACTCGTGTCTGTTCCCAGCAAGTACAGTGTATTGGACTGAATAGGAGCTACTGTTCTTGTCAGTTTCCTAAGCAGAGTTGAACTACATATGGTCCGTGTGTGCAGGAAGCACAGTTTTTTGTTCTGAGCAATCTCACTGTTCGGACCCCATAGGAAACACAGTAGAGTAGAAGAGTGCTCTTTTCTCAAAAGCAGAGTGTGTTTCTTGTAAGGCGAGCTAGCATTTGTTTTGCAGTCCTAAATGGAGCTGAATCACATGCAGTTTCTGGTCCTACGAGCAAGAGTTGTTTTCTGGTAAGGAAAGTCACTATTGCGCTCCCATTGCCATACACAGTGCCAATAGCACTCGCGTCTGTTCCCAGCAAGTACAGTGTATTGGACAGAAGAGGAGCTACTGTTCTTGTCAGTTTCCTAAGCAGAGTTGAACTAGATATGGCCCGTGTGTGTAGGAAGCACAGTTCTTTTGTTCTGAGCAAGCTCAATGTTCGGACCCCATAGGAAACACAGTAGAGTAGAAGATAGCTCTTTTCTCAAAAGCAGAGGGTGTTTCTTGTAAGGCGAGCTAGCGTTTGTTTCCCAGTCCTAAATGGAGTTGAATCACATGCACTTTCTGGTCCTATGAGCAAGAGTTGTTTTCTGGTAATGCAGTCACTGTTGCACTCCCATTGCCATACACAGTGTAAATAGCACTCGCATCAGTTCCCAGCAAGTACAGTGTATTGGACTGAAGCGGAGCTACTGTTCTTGTCAGTTTCCTATGCAGAGTTGAACTAGATATGGCCCTGTGTGTAGGAAGCCCAGTTCTTTTGTTCTGAGCAAGCTCACTGTTTGGACCCCATAGGAAACACAGTAGAGTAGAAGAGTGCTCTTTTCTCAAAAGCAGAGTGTGTTTCATGTAAGGCGAGCTAGCATTTGTTTCCCAGTCCTAAATGGAGTTGAATCACATGAAGTTTCTGGTCTTACGAGCAAGAGTTGTTTTCTGGTAAGGAAAGTCACTATTGCGCTCCCATTGCCATACACAGTGCAAATAGCACTCGCGTCTGTTCCCAGCAAGTACAGAGTATTGGACTGAAGTGGAGCTACTGTTCTTGTCAGTTTCCTAAGCTGAATTGAACTAGATATGGCCCGTGTGTGTAGGAAGCACAGTTCTTTTGTTCTGAGCAAGCTCACTGTTCGGACCTTATAGGAAACACAGTAGAGTAGAAGAGTGCTCTTTTCTCAAAAGCAGAGGGTGTTTCTTGTAAGGCGAGCTAGTGTTTGTTTCCCAGTTAGAAATGGAGTTGAATCCCATGCAGTTTCTGGTCCTACGAGCAAGAGTTGTTTTCTGGTAAGAAAGTCACTATTGCGCTCCCATTTCCATACACAGTACAAATAGCACTCGCGTCTGTTCCCAGCAAGTTCAGTGTATTGGACCGAAGCGTAGCTACTGTTCTTGTCAGTTTCCTAAGCAGAGTTGAACTAGATATGGCCCCTGTGTGTAGGAACCACAGTTCTTTTGTTCTGAGCAAGCTCACTATTCGGACACCATAGGAAACACAGTGGAGTAGAAGAGTGCTCTTTTCTCAAAATCAGAGTGCCTTTCTTCTAAGGCGAGCTAGTGTTTGTTTCCCAGTCAGAAATGGAGTTGAATCCCATGCAGTTTCTGGTCCTATGAGCAAGAGTTGTTTTCTGATAAGAAGAGACACTATTGTGCTCCTATTGCCATACACAGTGCAAATAGCACTGGCGTCTGTTCCCAGCAAGTACAGTGTATTGGACTGAAGGGGAGCTACTGTTCTTGTCAGTTTCCTAAGCAGAGTTGAACTACATATGGTCCGTGTGTGTAGGAAGCACAGTTCTTTTGTTCTGAGCAAGCTCAATGTTCGGACCCCATAGGAAACACAGTAGAGTAGAAGAGTGCTCTTTTCTCAAAAGCAGAGTGTGTTTCTTGTAAGGCGAGCTAGTGTTTGTTTCCCAGTCCTAAATGGAGTTGAATCACATGCAGTTTTTGGTCCTACGAGCAAGAGTTGTTTTCTGGTAATAAAGTCACTGTTGCACTCCCATTGCCATACACAGTTTAAATAGCACTTGCATCTGTTCCCAGCAAGTACAGTGTATTGGACTGAAGCGGAGCTACTGTTCTTGTCAGTTTCCTAAGCAGAGTTGAACTAGATATGGCCGTGTGTGTATGAAGCCCAGTTCTTTTATTCTGAGCAAGCTCAATGTTCGGACCCCATAGGATACACAGTCGAGTAGAAGAGTGCTCTTTTCTCAAAAGCAGAGAATGTTTCTTGTAAGGCGAGCTAGCGTTGGGTTCCCAGTCCTAAATGGAGTTGAATCAATGCAGTTTCTTGTCCTACGAGCAAGAGTTGTTTTCTGGTAATAAGAGTCACTATTGCGCTCCCATTGTCATACACAGGGCAAATAGCACTGGCGTCTGTTCCCAGAATGTACAGTGTATTGCGCTGAACAGGAGCTACTGTTCTTTTCAGTTTCCTAAGCAGAATTGAACTAGATATGGCAGTATTTGTATGAAGCACAGTTCTTTTGTTCTGAGCAAGCTCACTGTTCCGACCCCCTAGAAAACACAGTAGAGTAGAAGAGTGCTCTTTTCTCAAAAGCAGAGTGTGTTTTTTTGTAAGGCGAGATAGCGTTTGTTTCCCAATCCTAAATGGAGTTGAATCACATGCAGTTTTTTGTCCTATGACCAAGAGTTGTTTTCTGGTAAGGAAAGTCACTATTGCGCTCCCATTTACATACACAGTGCAAATAGCCCTCGTGTGTCTGTTCCCAGCAAGTACAGTGTATTGGACTGAAGCGGAGCTACTGTTCTTGTCAGTTTCCTAAGCAGAGTTGAACTAGATATGGCCCGTGTGTTTAGGAAGCACAGTTCTTTTGTTCTGAGCAAGCTCACTATTCGGACCCCATAGGAAACACAGTAGAGTAGAAGAGTGCTCTTTTCTTAAAATCAGAGTGTCTTTCTTGTAAGGCGAGCTAGCATTTGTTTCCCAGTCCTAAATGGAGTTGAGTCACATGCAGTTTTTTGTCCTATGAGCAAGAGTTGTTTTCTGGTAAGGAAAGTCACTATTGTGCTCCCCTTGCCATACATAGTGCAAAAGCTCTCGTGTCTGTTCCCAGCAAGTACAGTGTATCGGACTGAAGAGGAGCTACTGTTCTTGTCAGTTTCCTAAGCAGAGTTGAACTAGATATGGTCCGTGAGTGTAGGAAGCACAGTTCTTTTGTTCTGAGCAAGCTCACTGTTTGGACCCCATAGGAAACACAGTAGAGTAGAAGAATGCTCTTTTCTATAAAGCAGAGTGTGTTTCTTGTAAAGCGAGCTAGAGTTTGTTTCCCAGTCCTAAATGTAGTGGAATCACATGCAGTTTCTGGTCCTATGAGCAAGAGTTGTTTTCTGGTAAGAAGAGTCACTATTGCGCTGCCATTGCCATACACGGGACAAATAGCACTGGCGTCTGTTCCCAGCAAGTACAGTGTATTTGACTGAAGAGGTTCTACTGTTCTTGTCAGGTTCCTAAGCAGACTTGAACTAGATATGGCCGTGTGTGTAGGAAGCACAGTTTTTTTGTTCTGAGCAAGCTCACTTTTCGGAACACATAGGAAACACAGTAGAGTAGAAGAGTGCTCTTTTCTCAAAAGAAGAGTGTGTTTCTTGGAAGTCGAGCTAGCGTTTGTTTCCCAGTCCTAAATGGAGTTGAGTCACATGCAGTTTTTTGTCCTACGAGCAAGAGTTGTTTTTTGGTAAGACAAGTCACTATTGTGCTCCAATGCCATACACAGTGCAAATAGCACTCGCGTCTGTTCCCCGCAAGTACAGTGTATTGGAGTGAAGAGGAGCTACTGTTCTTGTTTGTTTCCTAAGCAGAGTTGAACTAGATATGGCCCGTGTGTGGAGAAAGCACAGTTCTTTTTTGTGAGCAATCTCACTGATTGGACCCCATAGGAAACACAGTAGAGTAGAAGAGTGCTCTTTTCTCTAAAGCAGAGTGTGTTTCTTGTAAGTCGAGCTATCGTTTGTTTACCAGTCCTAAATGGAGTTGAATCACATGCAGTTTCTGGTCCTAAGAGCAAGAGTTGTTTTCTGGTAAGGAAAGTCACTATTGCGCTCCCCTTGCCATACATAGTGCCAATAGCTCTCACGTCGGTTCCCAGCAAGTACAGGGTATCGGACTGAAGAGGAGCTACTGTTCTTGTCAGTTTCCTAAGCAGAGTTGAACTAGATATGGCCCGTGTGTGTAGGAAGCACAGTTCTTTTGTTCTGAGCAAGCTCACTGTTCGGACCCCATAGGAAACACAGTAGAGTAGAAGAGTGCTCTTTTCTCAAAAGCAGAGTGTGTTTCTTGTAAGGCGAGCTAGCGTTTGTTTCCCAGTCCTAAATGGAGTGGAATCACATGCAGTTTCTGGTCCTACGAGCAAGAGATGTTTTCTGGTAAGGAAAGTCACTATTGCGCTCCCATTGCCATACACAGTGCAAATAGCACTCGCGTCTGTTCCCACCAAGTACAGTGTATCGGACTGAAGAGGAGCTACTGTTCTTGTCAGTTTCCTAAGCAGAGTTGAACTAGATATGGCCCGTGTGTAGGAAGCACAGTTCTTTTGTTCTGAGCAAGCTCACTGTTCTGCCCCTATAGGAAACACAGTAGAGTAGAAGAGTGTTCTTTTCTCTAAAGCAGAGTGTGTTTCTTGTAAGGCGAGCTAGCGTTTGTTTCCCAGTCCTAAATGGAGTTGAATCACATGCAGTTTCTTGTCCTAAGAGCAAGAGTTGTTTTATGGTAAGAAGAGTCACTATTGCGCTGCCATTGCCATACACAGTACAAATAGCACTGGCGTCTGTTCCCAGCAAGTACAGTGTATTGGACTGAAGAGGATCTACTGTTCTTGTCAGGTTCCTAAGCAGAATTGAACTAGATATGGCCGTGTGTGTAGGAAGCACAGTTCTTTTGTTCTGAGCCAGATCACTGTTCTGGCCCTATAGGAAACACAGTAGAGTAGAAGAGTGATCTTTTCTCTAAAGAAGAGTGTGTTTCTTGTAAGGCGAGCTAGCGTTTGTTTCCCAGTTCTAAATGGAGTTGAGTCACATGCTTTTTTTTGTCCTACAAGCAAGAGTTGTTTTCTGGTAAGACAAGTAACTATTGTGCTCCAATTGCTATACACAGTGCAAAAAGCCCTCTCGTCTGTTCCCTGCAGGTAAAGTGTATTGGACTGAAGAGGAGCTACTGTTCTTGTCAGTTTCCTAAGCGGAGTTGAACTAGATATGGCCCGTGTGTGTAGGAAACACAGTTCTTTCGTTCTGAGCAAGCTCACTGTTCGGACCCCATAGGAAACACAGTAGAGTAGAAGAGTGCTCTTTTCTCAAAAGCAGAGTGTGTTTCATGTAAGGAGAGCTAGCATTTGTTTCCCAGTCCTAAATGGAGTTGAATCACATGCAGTTTCTGGTCCTACGAGCAAGAGTTGTTTTCTGGTAAGAAGAGTCACTATTGCGCTGCCATTGCCATACACAGGACAAATAGCACTGGCGTCTGTTCCCAGCAAGTACAGTGTATTGGACTGAAGAGGAACTACTGTTCTTGTTTGTTTCCTAAGCAGAGTTGAACTAGATATGGCCCATGTGTGTAGAAAGCACAGTTCTTTTGTTCTGAGCAAGCTCACTGTTCGGACCCCATAGGATACACAAGAGTAGAAGAGTGCTCTTTTCTCAAAAGCAGAGTGTTTTTCTTGTAAAGCGAGCTAGAGTTTGTTTCCCAGTCCTAAATGGAGTTGAATCACATGCAGTTTCTGATCCTACGAGCAAGAGTTGTTTTCTGGTAAGAAGAGTCACTATTGCGCTGCCATTGCCCTACACAGGACAAATAGTACTGGCGTCTCTTCCCAGCAAGTACAGTGTATTGGACTGAAGAGGATCTACTGTTCTTGTCAGGTTCCTAAGCAGACTTGAACGAGATATGGCCGTGTGTGTAGGAAGCACAGTTCTTTTGTTCTGAGCAAGCTCACTGTTCTGGCCCTACAGGAAACACAGTAGAGTAGATGAGTGCTCTTTTCTCAAAAGCAGAGTGTGTTTCTTGTAAGGCGAGCTAGCGTTTGTTTCGCAGTCCTAAATGGAGTTGAATCACATGCAGTTTCCTGTCCTAAGAGCAAGAGTTGTTTTCTGGTAAGGAAAGTCACTATTGCGCTCCCCTTGATACATAGTGCAAATAGCTCTCGCGTCTGTTCCCAGCAAGTACAGTGTATCGGACTGAAGAGGAGCTACTGTTCTTGTCAGTTTCCTAAGCAGAGTTGAACTAGATATGGCCCGTGTGTGTAGGAAGCACCGTTCTTATGTTCTGAGCAAGCTCACTGTTCTGGCCCTATAGGAAACACAGTAGAGTAGAAGAGTGCTCTTTTCTCAAAAGCAGAGTGTGTTTTTGTAAGGCGAGCTAGCGTTTGTTTCCTAGTCCTAAATGGAGTTGAATCACATGTAGTTTCTGGTCCTACGAACAAGAGTTTTTTTCTGGTAAGAAAAGTCACTATTGCGCTCCCATTGCCCTACACAAGGCAAATAGCACTTGCGTCTTTTCCCAGCAAGTACAGTGTATTGGACTGAATAGGAGCTACTGTTCTTGTCAGTTTCCTAAGCAGAGTTGAACTAGATATGCCCTGTGTGTGTAGGAAGCACAGTTCTTTTGTTCTGAGCAAGCTCACTGTTTGGACCCAATAGGAAACACAGTAGTGTAGAAGAGTGCTCTTTTCTCTAAAGCAGAGTGTGTTTCTTGTAAGGCGAGCTAGCGTTTGTTTCCCAGTTCTAAATGGAGTTGAGTCACATGCAGTTTTTTGTCCTATGAGCAAGAGTTGTTTTCTGGTAAGACGAGTCACTGTTGTGCTCCAATTGCCATACACAGTGCAAATAGCACTCTTGTCTGTATCGGAATGAACAGGGGCTACTGTTCTTGTCAGTTTCCTAAGCAGAGTTGAACTAGTTATGGCCCGTGTGTAGGAAGCACAGTTCTTTTGTTTTGAGCAAGCTCACTGTTCTGGCCCTATAGGAAACACAGTAGAGTAGAAGAGTACTCTTTTCTCTAAAGCAGTGTGTGTTTCTTGTAAGGCGAGCTAGCGTTTGTTTCCCAGTCCTAAATGGAGTTGAATCACATGCAGTTTCTAGTCCTAAGAGCATGAGTTGTTTTATGGTAAGAAGAGTCACTATTGCGCTGCCATTGCCATACACAGGACAAATAGCACTGGCGTCTCTTCCCAGAAAGTACAGTGTATTGGACTGAAGAGGATCTACTGTTCTTGTCAGGTTCCTAAGCAGAATTGAACTAGATATGGCCGTGTGTGTAGGAAGCACAGTTCTTTTGTTCTGAGGAAGCTCACTGTTCGGACACCATAGGAAACACAGTAGAGTAGAAGAGTGCTCTTTTCTCAAAAGCAGAGTGTGTTTCTTGTAAGGTGAGCTAGAGTTTGTTTCCCAGTCCTAAATGGAGTGGAATCACATGCAGTTTCTGGTCCTAAGAGCAAGAGTTGATTTCTGGTAAGGAAAGTCACTATTGCGCTCCCCTTGCTATACATAGTTCAAATAGCTCTCGCGTCTGTTCCCAGCAAGTACAGTGTATCGGACTGAAGAGGAGCTACTGTTCTTGTCAGTTTCCTAAGCAGAGTGGAACTAGATATGGCCCGTGTGTAGGAAGCACAGTTCTTATGTTCTGAGCAAGCTCACTGTTCTGGCCCTACAGGAAAGACAGTAGAGTAGAAGAGTGCTCTTTTCTCAAAAGCAGAGTGTGTTTTTGTAAGGCGAGCTAGCGTTTGTTTCCTAGTCCTAAATGGAGTTGAATCACATGCAGTTTCTGGTCCTACGAACAAGAATTGTTTTCTGGTAAGGAAAGTCACTATTGCGCTCCCATTGCCCTATACAAGACAAATAGCACTTGCGTCTTTTCCCAGCAAGTACAGTGTATTGGACTGAATAGGAGCTACTGTTCTTGTCAGTTTACTAAGCAGAGTTGAACTAGATATGGTCCGTGTGTGTAGGAAGCATAGTTCTTTTGTTCTGAACAAGCTCACTGTTTGGACCCCATAGGAAACACAGTAGAGTAGAAGAGTGCTCTTTTCTCTAAAGCAGAGTGTGTTTCTTGTAAGGCGAGCTAGCGTTTGTTTCCCAGTCCTAAATGGAGTGGAATAACATGCACTTTCTGGTCCTACGAGCAAGAGTTGTTTAGTGGTAAGGAAAGTCACTATTGCGCTCCCATTGCCATACACAGTGCAAATAGCCCTCCCGTCTGTTCCCAGCAAGTACAGTGTATTGGACTGAAGAGGAGCTACTGTTCTTCTCAGTTTTCTAAGCAGAGTTGAACTAGATATGGCCCGTGTGTTTAGGAAGTACAGTTCCTTTTTTCTGAGCAAGCTCACTGTTCTGGCCCTATAGGAAACACAGTAGAGTAGAAGAGTGCTCTTTTCTCAAAAGCAGAGTGTGTTTCTTGTAAAGCGAGCTAGAGTTTGTTTCCCAGTCCTAAATGGAGTTGAATCACATGCAGTTTCTGGTCTTAAGAACAAGAGTTGTTTTCTGCTAAGAAGAGTCACTATTGCGCTGCCATTGCCCTAAACAGGACAAATAGCACTGGCGTCTGTTCCCAGCAAGTACAGTGTATTGGACTAAAGAGGATCTACTGTTCTTGTCAGGTTCCTAAGCAGACTTGAACGAGATATGACCGTGTGTGTAGGAAGCAAAATTTTTTTGTTCTGAGCAAGCTCACTTTTCGGAACACATGGGAAACACAGTAGAGTAGAAGAGTGCTCTTTTCTCAAAAGCAGAGTGTGGTTCTTGGAAGTCGAGCTAGCGTTTGTTTCCCAGTCCTAAATGGAGTTGAGTCCCATGCAGTTTTTTGTCCTACGAGCAAGAGTTGTTTTCTGGTAAGACGAGTCACTATTGTGCTCCAATTGCCATACACAGTGCAAATAGCACTCGCGTCTGTTCCCCGCAAGTACAGTGTATTCGACTGAAGAGGAGCTACTGTTCTTGTTTTTTTCCTAAGCAGAGTTGAACTAGATATGGTCAGTGTGTGTAGGAAGCACAGTTCTTTTGTTCTGAGCAAGCTCACTGTTTGGACCCCATAGGAAACACAGTAGAGTAGAAGAGTGCACTTTTCTCAAAAGCAGAGTGTGTTTCATGTAAGGCGAGCCAGCATTTGTTTCCCAGTCCTAAATGGAGTTGAATCACATGCAGTTTCTCTTCCTACGAGCAAGAGTTGTTTTCTGGTAAGGAAAGTCACTATTGCGCTCCCATTGCCATACACAGTGCAAATAGCACTCGCGTCTGTTCTCAGCAAGTACAGTGTATCGAACTGAAGAGGAGCTACTGCTCTTGTCAGTTTCTTAAGCAGAGTTGAACTAGATATGGCCCGTGTGTGTAGGAAGCACAGTTCTTTTGTTCTGAGCAAGCTCACTGTTCAGTCCCTACAGGAAACACAGTAGAGTAGATGAGTGCTCTTTTCTCTAAAGCAGAGTGTGTTTCTTGTAAGGCCAGCTCGCGTTTGTTTCCCAGTCCTAAATGGAGTTGAGTCACAGACAGTTTTTGGTCCTACGACCAAGAGTTGTTTTCTGGTAAGAAGAGTCACTATTGCGCTCTAAATGCCAGACACAGTGCAAATAGCACTCGCGTCTGTTCCCAGCAAGTACAGTGTATTGGACTGAATTGGAGCTAGTGTTCTTGTCAGTTTCCTAAGCAGAGTTGAACTAGATATGGTCCATGTGTGTAGGAAGCACAGTTCTTTTGTTCTGACCAAGCTCACTGTTTGGACCCCATAGGAAACACAGTAGAGTAGAAGAGTGCTCTTTTCTCAAAAGCAGAGTGTGTTTCTTGTAAGGCGAGCTAGCGTTTGTTTCCCAGTCCTAAATGGAGTGGAATCACATGCAGTTTGTGGCCCTACGAGCAAGAGTTGTTTTATGGTAAGAATAGTCACTATTGCACTGCCATTGCCATATACAGGACAAATAGCACTGGCGTCTGTTCCCCGCAAGTACAGTGTATTCGACTGAAGAGGAGCTACTGTTCTTGTTTGTTTCCTAAGCAGAGTTGAACTAGATATGGCCCGTGTGTGTAGGAAGCACAGTTCTTTTGTTCTGAGCAAGCTCACTCTTTGGACCTCATAGGAAACACAGTAGAGTAGAAAAGTGCTCTTTTCTCAAAAGCAGAGTGTGTTTCATGTAAGGCGAGCTAGCATTTGTTTCCCAGTCCTAAATGGAGTTGAATCACATGCAGTTTCTCGTCCTACGAGCAAGAGTTGTTTTCTGGTAAGGAAAGTCACTATTGCGCTCCCATTGCCATACACAGTGCAAATAGCACTCGCATCTGTTCTCAGCAAGTACAGTGTATCGAACTGAAGAGGAGCTACTGTTCTTGTCAGTTTCCTAAGCAGAGTTGAACTAGATATGGCCTGTGTGTGTAGGAAGCACAGTTCTTTTGTTCTGAGCAAGCTGACTGTTCTGGCCCTACAGGAAACACAGTAGAGTATATGAGTGCTCTTTTCTCTAAAGCAGAGTGTGTTTCTTGTAAGGCCAGCTCACGTTTGTTTCCCAGTCCTAAATGGAGTTGAGTCACAAACAGTTTTTGGTCCTACGAGCAAGAGTTGTTTTCTGGTAAAAAGAGTCACTTTTGCGCTCTAAATGCCATACACAGTGCAAATATCACTCGCGTCTGTTCCCAGCAAGTACAGTATATTGGACTGAAGAGGATCTACTGTTCTTGTCAGGTTCCTAAGCAGAATTGAACTAGATATGGTCCATGTGTGTAGGAAGCACAGTTCTTATGTTCTGAGCAAGCTCACTGTTCAGACACCATAGGAAATACAGTAGAGTAGAAGAGTGCTCTTTTCTCAAAAGCAGAGTGTGTTTCTTGTAAGGCGAGCTGGCACTAGTTTCCCATTCCTAAATGGAGTTGAATCACATGCAGTTTCTGGTCCTACGAGCAAGAGTTGTTTCTGGTAAGGAAAGTCACTATTGCGCTCCCATTGCCATACACAGTGCAAATAGCACTCGTGTCTGTTCCCAGCAAGTACAGTGTATCGGACTGAAGAGGAGCTACTGTTCTTGTCAGTTTCCTAAGCAGAGTTGAACTAGTTATGGGCCGTGTGTAGGAAGCACTGTTCTTTGTTCTGAGCAAGCTCACTGTTATGGCCCTATAGGAAACACAATAGAGTAGAAGAGTGCTCCTTTCCCTAAAGCAGTGTGTGTTTCTTGTAAGGCGAGCTAGCGTTTGTTTCCCAGTCCTAAATAGAGTTGAATCACATGCAGTTTCTAGTCCTATGAAAAAGAGTTGTTTTATGGTAAGAATAGTCACTATTGCGCTGCCATTGCCATACACAGGACAAATAGCACTGGCGTCTGTTCCCAGCAGGTACAGTGTATTGGACTATAGAGGATCTACTGTTCTTGTCAGGTTCCTAAGCAGAATTGAACTAGATATGGCCGTGTGTGTAGGAAGCACAGTTCTTTTGTTCTGAGCAAGCTCAATGTTCGGACACCATAGGAAACACAGTAGAGTAGAAGAGTGCTCTTTTCTCAAAAGCAGAGTGTGTTTTTTGTAAGTCGAGCTAGCGTTTGTTTCCCAGTCCTAAATGGAGTTGAGTCACATGCAGTTTTTTGTCCTACGAGCAAGAGTTGTTTTCTGGTAAGACGAGTCACTATTGTGCTCCAATGCCATACACAGTGCAAATAGCACTTGCATCTGTTCCCCGCAAGTATAGTGTATCGGACTGAAGAGGAGCTACTGTTCTTGTCAGTTTCCTAAGCAGAGTTGAACTAGGTATGACCCGAGTGTAGGAAGAACAGTTCTTTTGTTCTGAGCAAGCTCACTGTTCTGGCCCTATAGGAAACACAATAGAATAGAAGAGTGCTCTTTTCCCTAAAGCAGAGTGTGTTTCTTGTAAGGCGAGCTAGCGTTTGTTTCCCAGTCCTAAATGGAGTTGAATCACATGCAGTTTCTAATCCTACTAGCAAGGGTTGTTTTATGGTAAGAAGAGTCACTATTGCGCTGCCATTGCCATACACAGGACAAATAGCCCTGGCGTCTGTTCCCAGCAAGTACAGTGTATTGGACTGAAGAGGATCTACTGTTCTTGTTCAGGTTCCTAAGCAGAATTGAACTAGATATGGCCGTGTGTGTAGGAAGCACAGTTCTTTTGTTCTGAGCAAGCTCACTGTTCGGACCCCATAGGAAACACAGTAGAGTAGAAGAGTGCTCTTTTCTCTAAAGCAGAGTGTGTTTCTTGTAAGTCGAGCTAGCGTTTGTTTCCCAGTCCTAAATGGAGTTGAGTCACATGCAGTTTTTTGTCCCACGAGTAAGAGTTGTTTTCTGGTAAGACGAGTCACTATTGTGCTCCAATGCCATACACAGTGCAAATACCATTGCTTCTGTTCCCTGCAAGTACAGTGTATCAGACTGAAGAGGAGCTACTGTTCTTGTTTGTTTCTTAAGCAGAGTTGAACTAGATATGGCCCGTGTGTGTAGAAAGCACAGTTCTTTTGTTCTGAGCAAGCTCACTTTTCGGACCCCATAGGAAACACAGTAGAGTAGAAGAGTATTCTTTTCTCAAAAGCAGAGTGTGTTTCATGTAAGGTGAGCTGGCATTTGTTTCAAAGTCCTAAATGGAGTTGAATCACATGCAGTTTCTGGTCCTACGAGCAAGAGTTGTTTTCTGGTAAGGAATGTCACTATTGCGCTCCCATTGCCATACACAGTGCAAATAGCACTCGAGTCTGTTCCCAGCAAGTACAGTGTATCGGACTGAAGAGTAGCTACTGTTCTTGTCAGTTTCCTAAGCAGAGTTGAACTAGTTATGGCCCGTGTGTGGGAAGCACAGTTCTTTTGTTCTGAGCAAGCTCACTGTTCTGGCCCTATAGGAAACACAATAGAGTAGAAGAGTGCTCTTTTCCCTAAAGCAGCGTGTGTTTCTTGTAAGGCGAGCTAGCGTTTGTTTCCCAGTCCTAAATGGAGTTGAATCTCATGCAGTTTCTAGTCCTACGAGCAAGAGTTGTTTTATGGTAAGAAGAGTCACTATTGCGCTCCCATTGCCCTACACAAGGCAAATAGCACTCGCGTCTTTTTTCAGCAAGTACAGTGTATTGGACTGAGTAGAGGCTACTGTTCTTGTCAGTTTATTAAGCAGAGTTGAACTAGATTTGTTCCGTGTGTGTAGAAAGCACAGTTCTTTTGTTCTGAGCAAGCTCACTGTTTGGACCCCATAGGAAACACAGTAGAGTAGAAGAGTGCTCTTTTCTCTAAAGCAGAGTGTGTTTCTTGTAAGGCGAGCTACCGTTTGTTTCCCAGTCCTAAATGGAGTTGAATCACATGCAGTTTCTGGTCCTACGAGCAAGAGTTGTTTTCTGGTAAGGAAAGTCACTATTGTGCTCTCATTGCCATACACAGTGCAAATAGCCCTCCCGTCTGTTCCCAGCAAGTACAGTGTATTGGACTGAAGAGGAGCTACTGTTCTTCTCAGTTTCCTAAGCAGAGTTGAACTAGATATGTCCCGTGTGTGTAGGAAGTACAGTTCTTTTTTTCTGAGCAAGCTCACTGTTCTGGCCCTATAGGAAACACAGTAGAGTAGAAGAGTGCTCTTTTCTCAAAAGCAGAGTGTGTTTCTTTTAAAGCGAGCTAGAGTTTGTTTCCCAGTCCTAAATGGAGTTGAATCACATGCAGTTTCTGGTCCTATGAGCAAGAGTTGTTTTCTGGTAAGAAGAGTCACTATTGCGCTGCCTTTGCCATACACAGGACAAATAGCACTGGCGTCTGTTCCCAGCAAGTACAGTGCATTGGACTGAAGAGGATCTACTGTTCTTGTCAGGTTGCTAAGCAGAATTGAACTAGATATGGCCGTGTGTGTAAGAAGCACAGTTTTTTTGTTCTGAGCAAGCTCACTGTTCGGAACACATAGGAAACACAGTAGAGTAGAAGAGTGCTCTTTTCTCAAAAGCAGAGTGTGTTTCTTGTAAGTCGAGCTAGCGTTTGTTTCCCAGTCCTAAATGGAGTTGAGTCACATGCAGTTTTTTTCCTACGAGCAAGAGTTGTTTTCTGGTAAGACATGTCACTATTGTGCTCCAATTGCCATACACAGTGCAAATAGCACTCGCGTCTGTTCCCCGCAAGTACAGTGTATTGGACGTAAGAGGAGCTACTGTTCTTGTCAGTTTCCTAAGCAGAGTTGAACTACATATGGCCCGTGTGTGTAGGAAGCACAGTTCTTTTGTTCTGAGCAAGCTCACTGTTCGGACCCCATAGGAAACACAGTAGAGTAGAAGAGTGCTCTTTTCTCTAAAGCAGAGTGTGTTTCATGTAAGGTGAGCTAGCATTTGTTTCCCAGTCCTAAATGGAGTTGAACCACATGCAGTTTCTGGTCCTACGAGCAAGAGTTGTTTTCTGGTAAGGAAAGTCACTATTGCTCTGCCATTGCCATACACAGTACAAATAGCACTCGCATCTGTTCCCAGCAAGTACAGTGTATCAGACTGAAGAGGAGCTACTGTTCTTGTCAGTTTCCTAAGCAGAGTTGAACTAGATATGGCCCGTGCGTAGGAAGCAAAGTCCTTTTGTTCTGAGCAAGCTCACTGTTCGGACCCTATAGGAAACACAGTAGAGTAGAAGAGTGCTCTTTTCTCTAAAGCAGAGTGTGTTTCTTGTAAGGCGAGCTATTGTTTGTTTCCCAGTTCTAAATGGAGTTGAATCACATGCAGTTTCTGGTCCTACGAGCAAGAGTTGTTTTATGGTAAGAAGAGTCACTATTGCGCTGCCATTGCCATACACAGGACTAATAGCACTGGTGTCTGTTCCCAGCAAGTACAGTGTAGTGGACTGAAGAGGATCTACTGTTCTTGTCAGGTTCCTAAGCAGAAATGAACTAGATATGGCCGTGTGTGTAGGAAGCACAGTTCTTTTGTTCTGAGTAAACTTGCTTTTCGGACCCCAAAGGAAACACAGTAGAGTAGAAGAGTGCTCTTTTCTCAAAAGCAGAGTGTGTTTCTTGTAAGGCGAGCTAGCGTTTGTTTCCCAGTCCTAAATGGATTTGAGTCACATGCAGTTGTTTGTCTTACGAGCAAGAGTTGTTTTCTGGTAAGACGAGTCACTATTGTGCTCCAATTGCCATACACAGTGCAAATAGCACTGGTGTCTGTTCCCCGCAAGTACAGTGTATTGGACTGAAGAGGAGCTACTGTTCTTGTCAGTTTCCTAAGCAGAGTTGAACTAGATATGGCCCGTGTGTGTAGGAAGCACAGATCTTTTGTTCTGAGCAAGCTCACTGTTTGGACCCCTTAGGAAACACAGTAGAGTAGAAGAGTGCTCTTTTCTCTAAAGCAGAGTGTGTTTCTTGTAAGGCGAGCTAGCGTTTGTTTCCCAGTCTTAAATAGAGTGGAATCACATGCAGTTTTTGGTCCTACGAGCAAGAGTTGTTTTCTGGTAAGGAAAGTCACTATTGCGCTCCCATTGCCATACACAGTGCAAATAGCACTCTCATCTGTTCCCAGCAAGTACAGTGTATCGGACTGAAGAGGAGCTACTGTTCTTGTCAGTTTCCTAAGCAGAGTTGAACTAGTTATGGCCCGTGTGTAGGAAGCACAGTTCTTTTGTTCTGAGCAAGCTCACTGTTCTGGCCCTATAGGAAACACAGTAGAGTAGAAGAGTGCTCTTTTCCCTAAAGCAGAGTGTGTTTCTTGTAAGGCGAGCTAACGTTTGTTTCCCAATCCTAAATGGAGTTGAATCACATGCAGTTTCTAGTCCTATGAGCACGAGTAGTTTTATGGTAAGAAGAGTCACTATTGCGCTGCCATTGCCATACACAGGACAAATAGCACTGGCGTCTGTTCCCAGCAAGTACAGTGTATTGTAATGAAGAGGATCTACTGTTCTTCTCAGGTTCCTAAGCAGAATTGAACTAGATATGGCCGTGTGTGTAGGAAGCACAGTTCTTATGTTCTGAGCAAGTTCACTCTTCTGGCCCTATAGGATACCCAGTAGAGTAGAAGAGTGCTTATTTCTCAAAAGCAGAGTGTGTTTTTGTAAGGCGATCTAGCATTTGTTTCCCAGTCCTAAGTGGAGTTGGATCATATGCAGTTTCTAGTCCTATGAACAAGAATTGTTTTCTGGTAAGGAAAGTCACTATTGTGCTCCCATTGCCCTACACAAGGCAAATGGCACTCGCGTCTTTTCCCAGCAAGTACAGTGTATTGGACTGAATAGGAGCTACTGTTCTTGTCAGTTTCCTAAGCAGAGTTGAACTAGATATGGTCCGTGTTTGTAGGAAGCACAGTTCTTTTGTTCTGAGCAAGCTCACTGTTTGGACCCCATAGGAAACACAGTAGAATAGAAGAGTGCTCTTTTCTCTAAAGCAGAGTGTGTTTCTTGTAAGGCGAGCTAGCGTTTGTTTCCCAGTCCTATTGGAGTGGAATCACATGCAGTTTCTGGTCCTACGAGCAAGAGTTGTTTTCTGGTAAGGAAAGTCACCATTGTGCTCCCATTGCCACACACAGTGCAAATAGCCCTCCCGTCTGTTCCCAGCAATTACAGTGTATTGGACTGAAGAGGAGCTACTGTTCTTCTCAGTTTCCTAAGCAGAGTTGAACTAGATATGGCCCCTGTGTGTAGGAAGCACAGTTCTTTTGTTCTGAGCAAGCTCACTGTTCGGACCCTATAGGAAACACAGTAGAGAAGATGAGTGCTCTTTTCTCAAAATCAGAGAGTCTTTCTTGTAAGGCGAGCTAGTGTTTGTTTCCCAGTCAGAAATGGAGTTGTATCCCATGCAGTTTCTGGTCCTATGAGTAAGAGTTGTTTTCTGATAAGAAGAGTCACTATTGTGCTCCTATTGCCATACACAGTGCAAATAGCACTCGCGTCTGTTCCCAGCTAGTACAGTGTATTGGACTGAAGAGGAGCTACCGTTCTTGTCAGTTTCTTAAGCAGAGTTGAACTAGATATGGCCCGTGTGTGTAGGAAGCACAGTTCTTTTGTTCTGAGCAAGCTCACTGTTCGGACCCCATAGGAAACACAGTAGAGTAGAAGAGTGCTCTTTTCTCAAAAGCAGAGTGTGTTTCTTGTAAGGCGAGCTAGCGTTTGTTTACCAGTCCTAAATGGAGTTGTATCCCATGCAGTTTCCGGTCCTACGAGCAAGAGTTGTTTTCTGGTAATAAAGTCACTGTTGCGCTCCCATTGCCATACACAGTGTAAATAGCACTCGCATCTGTTCCCAGCAAGTACAGTGTATTGGATTGAAGAGGAGCTACTGTTCTTGTCAGTTTCCTAAGCAGAGTTGAACTAGATATGGCCCGTGTGTGTAGGAAGCACAGTTCTTTTGTTCTGAGCAAGCTCACTGTACGGACCCCATAGGATACACAGTCGAGTAGAAGAGTGCTCTTTTCTCAAAGCAGAGTGTGATTCTTGTTAGGCGAGCTAGCGTTTGTTTCGGAGTCCTAAATGGAGTTGAATCAAATGCAGATTCTTGTCTTACGAGCAAGAGTTGTTTTCTGGTAATAAGAGTCACTATTGCGCTCCCATTGTCATACACAGGGCAAATAGCACTGGGGTCTGTTCCCAGCATGTACAGTGTATTGGACTGAACAGGAGCTACTGCTCTTTTCAGTTTCCTAAGCAGAATTGAACTAGATATGGCAGTATTTGTAGGAAGCAGAGTTCTTTTGTTCTGAGCAAGCTCACTCTTCTGGCCCTATAAGAAACACAGTACAGTAGAAGAGTGCTCTTTTCTCAAAAGCAGAGTGTGTTTCTTGTAAGGCGAGCTAGCGTTTGTTTCCCAGTCCTAAATGGAGTTGAATCACATGCAGTTTTTGGTCCTAGGAGCAAGAGTTGTTTTCTGGTAATAAAGTCACTATTGCGCTCCCATTGCAATACACAGTGCAAATAGCACTCGCATCTGTTCCCAGCAAGTACAGTGTATTGGACTGAAGCGGAGCTACTGTTCTTGTCAGTTTCCTAAGCAGATTTGAACTAGATATGGCCCGTGTGTAGGAAGCACAGTTCTTTTGTTCTGAGCAAGCTCACTGTTCGAACTCCATAGGAAACACAGTAGAGTAGAAGAGTGCTCTTTTCTCAAAAGCAGAGTGTGTTTCTTGTAAGGCGAGCTAGTGTTTGTTTCCCAGTCAGAAATGGAGTTGAATCCCATGCAGTTTCTGGTCCTACGAGCAAGAGGTGTTTTCTGGTAAGGAACGTCACTATTGCGCTCCCATTTCCATACACAGTGCAAATAGCACTCGCGACTGTTCCCAGCAATTACAGTGTATTGGACTGAAGCGGAGCTACTGTTCTTGTCAGTTTCCTAAGCAGAGTTGAACTAGATATGGCCCCTGTGTGTACGAAGCACAGTTCTTTTGTTCTGAGCAAGCTCACTGTTCGGACCCCATAGGAAACACAGTAGAGTAGAAGAGTGCTCTTTTCTCAAAATCAGAGAGTCTTTCTTGTAAGGTGAGCTAGTGTTTGTTTCCCAGGCGGAAATGGAGTTGAATCCCATGCAGTTTCTTGTCCTATGAGTAAGAGTTGTTTTCTGATAAGAAGAGTCACTATTGTGCTCCTAGTGCCATACACAGTGCAAATAGCACTCGCGTCTGTTCCCAGCATGTACAGTGTATTGGACTGAAGAGGAGCTACCGTTCTTGTCAGTTTCCTAAGCAGAGTTGAACTAGATATGGCCCGTGTGTGTAGGAAGCACAGTTCTTTGGTCTGAGCAAGCTCACTGTTCGGACCCCATAGGAAACACAGTAGAGTAGAAGACTGCTCTTTTCTCAAAAGCAGAGTGTGTTTCCTGTAAGGCGAGCTAGCGTTTGTTTCCCAGTCCTAAATGGAGTTGAATCAAATCCAGTTTTTGGTCCTACGAGCAAGAGTTGTTTTCTGGTAATAAAGTCACTATTAAGCTCCCATTGCCATACACAGTGCAAATGGCACTCGAATCTGTTCCCAGCAAGTACAGAGTATTGGACTGAAGTGGAGCTACTGTTCTTGTCAGTTTCCTAAGCCGAATTGAACTAGATATGGCCCGTGTGTGTAGGAAGCACAGTTCTTTTGTTCTGAGCAAGCTCACTGTTCGGACCTTATAGGAAACACAGTAGAGTAGAAGAGTGCTCTTTTCTCAAAAGCAGAGTGTGTTTCTTGTAAGGCGAGCTAGCGTTTGTTTCCCAGTCCTAAATGGAGTTGAGTCACATGCAGTTTTTTGTCCTATGAGCAAGAGTTGTTTTCTGGTAAGGAAAGTCACTACTGTGCTCCCCTTGCCATACATAGTGCAAATAGCTCTCGTGTCTGTTCCCAGCAAGTTCAGTGTATTGGACCGAAGCGTAGCTACTGTTCTTGTCAGTTTCCTAAGCAGAGTTGAACTAGATATGGTCCGTGTGTGTAGGAAGCACAGTTCTTTTGTTCTGAGCAAGCTCACTGTTTGGACCCCATAGGAAACACAGTAGAGTAGAAGAATGCTCTTTTCTATAAAGCAGAGTGTGTTTCTTGTAAAGCGAGCTAGAGTTTGTTTCCCAGTCCTATATGTAGTGGAATCACATGCAGTTTCTGGTCCTATGAGCAAGAGTTGTTTTCTGGTAAGAAGAGTCACTATTGCGCTGCCATTGCCATACACAGGACAAATAGCACTGGCGTCTGTTCCCAGCAAGTACAGTTTATTGGACTGAAGAGGTTCTACTGTTCTTGTCAGGTTCCTAAGCAGACTTGAACTAGATATGGCCCCTGTGTTTAGGAAGCACAGTTCTTTTGTTCTGAGCAAGCTCACTGTTCGGACCCCATAGGAAACACAGTAGAGTAGAAGAGTGCTCTTTTCTCAAAAGCAGAGTGTGTTTCTTGTAAGGCGAGCTAGTGTTTGTTTCCCAGTAAGAAATGGAGTTGAATCCCATGCAGTTTTTTGTCCTACGAGCAAGAGTTGTTTTTTGGTAAGACAAGTCACTATTGTGCTCCAATGCCATACACAGTGCAAAAAGCACTCGTGTCTCTTCCCCGCAAGTACAGTGTATTGGAGTGAAGAGGAGCTACTGTTCTTGTTTGTTTCCTAAGCAGAGTTGAACTAGATATGGCCCGTGAGTGTAGGAAGCACAGTACTTTTGTTCTGAGCAAGCTCACTGTTCAGACCCCCTAGAAAACACAGTAGAGTAGAAGAGTGCTCTTTTCTCAAAAGCAGAGTGTGTTTTTTGTAAGGCGAGATAGCGTTTGTTTCCCAGTCCTAAATGGAGTTGAATCACTTGCAGTTTCTTGTCCTAAGACCAAGAGTTGTTTTCTGGTAAGGAAAGTCACTATTGCACTCCCATTTACATACACAGTGCAAATAGCACTCGCGTCTGTTCCCAGCAAGTGCAGTGTATTGGACTGAAGCATAGCTACTGTTCTTGTCAGTTTCCTAAGCAGAGTTGAACTAGATATGGCCCCTGTGTGTAGGAAGCACAGTTCTTTTGTTCTGAGCAAGCTCACTCTTCTGGCCCTATAGTAAACACAGTAGAGTCGAAGAGTGCTCTTTTCTCAAAAGCAGAGTGTGTTTCTTGTAAGGCGAGCTAGCATTTGTTTCCCAGTCCTAAACGGAGTTGAATCACATGCTGTTTTTGGTCCTACGAGCAAGAGTTGTTTTCTGGTAAGGAAAGTCACTATTGCGCTCCCATTTCCATACACAGTGCAAATAGCACTCGCGACTGTTCCCAGCAATTACAGTGTATTGGACTGAAGCGGAGCTACTGTTCTTGTCAGTTTCCTAAGCAGAGTTGAACTAGATATGGTCCATGTGTGTAGGAAGCACAGTTCTTTTGTTCTGAGCAAATTCACTGTTCTGGCCCAATAGGAAACACACTAGAGTAGAAGAGTGCTCTTTTCTCAAAAGCAGAGTGTGTTTCTTGTAATGCGAGCTGGCATTTGTTTCCCAGTCCTAAATGGAGTTGAATCACATGCAGTTTTTGGTCCTACGATCAAGAGTTGTTTTCTGGTAAGGAAAGTCATTATTGTGCTCCCATTTCCATACACAGTGCAAATAGCACTCGCGACTGTTCCCAGCAATTACAGTGTATTGGACTGAAGCGGAGCTACTGTTCTTGTCAGGTTCCTAAGCAGAAGTGAACTAGATATGGCCGTGTGTGTAGGAAGCACAGTTCTTTTGTTCTGAGGAGGCTCACTGTTCGGACACCATAGGAAACACAGTAGAGTAGAAGAGTGTTCTTTTCTCAAAAGCAGAGTGTGTTCTTGTAAATCGAGCTAGCATTTGTTTCCCAGTCCTAAATGGAGTTGAGTCACATGCAGTTTTTTGTCCTACGAGCAAGAGTTGTTTTCTGGTAAGATGAGTCACTATTGTGCTCCAATGCCATACACAGTGCAAATAGCACTCGCGTCTGTTTACCGCAAGTACAGTGTATCGGACTGAAGAGGAGCTACTGTTCTTGTTTGTTTCCTAAGCAGAGTTGAACTAGATATGGACCGTGTGTGTAGAAAGCACAGTTCTTTTGTTCTGAGCAAGCTCACTGTTTGGACCCCATAGGAAACACAGTAGAGTAGAAGAGTGCTCTTTTCTCAAAAGCAGAGTGTGTTTCTTGTAAGGCAAGCTAGCATTTGTTTCCCAGTCCTAAATGGAGCTGAATCACATGCAGTTTCTGGTCCTACGAGCAAGAGTTGTTTTCTGGTAAGGAAAGTCACTATTACGCTCCCATTGCCATACACAGTGCAAATAGCACTCGCGTCTGTTCCCTGCAAGTGCAGTGTATCGGACTGAAGAGGAGCTACTGTTCTTGTCAGTTTCCTAAGCAGAGTTGAACTAGTTATGGCCCGTGTGCAGGAAGCTCAGTTCTTTTGTTCTGAGCAAGCTCACTGTTCTGGCCCTATAGGAAACACAATAGAGTAGAAGAGTGCTCTTTTCCCTATACTAGAGTGTGTTTCTTGTAAGGCAAGCTAGCGTTTGTTTCCCAGTCCTAAATGGAGTTGAATCACATGCAGTTTCTAGTCCTACGAGCAAGAGTTGTTTTCTGGTAAGAAGAGTCACTATTGCACTGCCATTGCCATACACAGGACAAATAGCACTGGCATCTGTTCCCAGCAAGTACAGTGTATTGTACAGAAGAGGATCTACTGTTCTTGTCAGGTTCCTAAGCAGAATTGAACTAGATATGGCCGTGTGTGTAGGAAGCACAGTTCTAATGTTCTGAGCAAGTTCACTCTTCTGGCTCTATCGGAAACACAGTAGAGTAGAAGAGTGCTCTTTTCTCAAAAGCAGAGTGTGTTTCTAGGAAGTCGAGCTAGCGTTTTTTTCCAGGTCCTAAATGGAGTTGAGTCACATGCAGTTTTTTGTCCTACGAGCAAGAGTTGTTTTCTGGTAAGACAAGTCACTATTGTGCTCCAATTGCCATACACAGTGCAAATAGCTCTCGCGTCTGTTCCCTGCAAGTACAGTGTATCCTACTGAAGAGGAGCTACTGTTCTTGTCAGTTTCCTAAGCAGAGTTGAACTAGATATGCCCGTTTGTGTAGGAAGCACAGTTCTTTTTTTCTGAGCAAGCTCACTGTTCTGGCCCTATAAAAAACACAGTAGAGTAGAAGAGTGCTCTTTTCTCAAAAGCAAAGTGTGTTTCTTGTAAAGCGAGCTAGAGTTTGTTTCCCAGTCCTAAATGGAGTTTAATCACATGCAGTTTCTGGTCCTACGAGCAAGAGTTGTTTTCTGGTAAGAAGAGTCACTATTGCGCTGCCATTGCCATATACAAGACAAATAGCACTGTCGTCTGTCCCCAGCAAGTACAGTGTATTGGATTCAAGAGGATATACTGTTTTGTCAGGTTCCTAAGCAGACTTGAACTAGATATGGCCGTGTGAGTAGGAAGCACAGTTTTTTTGTTCTGAGCAAGCTCACTGTTCGGAACACATAGGAAACACAGTAGAGTAGAAGAGTGCTCTTTTCTCAAAAGCAGAGTGTGTTTCTTGGAAGTCGAGTTAGCGTTTGTTTCCCAGTCCTAAATGGAGTTGAGACACATGCAGTTTTTTGTCCTATGAGCAAGAGTTGTTTTCTGGTAAGACAAGTCACTATTGTGCTCCAATTGCCATATACAGTGCAAATAGCACTCACGTCTGTTCCCCGCAAGTACAGTGTATTGTACTGAAGAGGATCTACTGTTCTTTTCAGTTTCCTAAGCAGAGTTGAACTAGATATGGCCCGTGTGTGTAGTAAGCACAGTTCTTTGTTCTGAACAAGCTCACTGTTCTGACCCCATAGGAAACACAGTAGAGTAGAAGAGTGCTCTTTTCTCAAAAGCAGAGTGTGTTTCTTGTAAGGCGAGCTAGCATTTGTTTCCCAGTCCTAAATGGAGTTGAGTCACATGCAGTTTTTTGTCCTATGAGCAAGAGTTGTTTTCTGGTAAGGAAAGTCACTACTGTGTTCCCCTTGCCATACATAGTGCAAATAGCTCTCGTGTCTGTTCCCAGCAAGTACAGTGTATCGGACTGAAGAGGAGCTACTGTTCTTGTCAGTTTCCTAAGCAGAGTTGAACTAGATATGGTCCGTGTGTGTAGGAAGCACAGTTCTTTTGTTCTGAGCAAGCTCACTGTTTGGACCCCATAGGAAACACAGTAGAGTAGAAGAATGCTCTTTTCTATAAAGCAGAGTGTGTTTCTTGTAAAGCGAGCTAGAGTTTGTTTCCCAGTCCTATATGTAGTGGAATCACATGCAGTTTCTGGTCCTATGAGCAAGAGTTGTTTTCTGGTAAGAAGAGTCACTATTGCGCTGCCATTGCCATACACAGGACAAATAGCACTGGCGTCTGTTCCCAGCAAGTACAGTGTATTGGACTGAAGAGGTTCTACTGTTCTTGTCAGGTTCCTAAGCAGACTTGAACTAGATATGGCCGTGTGTGTAGGAAGCACAGTTTTTTTGTTCTGAGCAAGCTCACTTTTCGGAACACATAGGAAACACAGTAGAGTAGAAGAGTGCTCTTTTCTCAAAAGAAGAGTGTGTTTCTTGGAAGTCGAGCTAGCGTTTGTTTCCCAGTCCTAAATGGAGTTGAGTCACATGCAGTTTTTTGTCCTACGAGCAAGAGTTGTTTTTTGGTAAGACAAGTCACTATTGTGCTCCAATGCCATACACAGTGCAAAAAGCACTCGTGTCTCTTCCCCGCAAGTACAGTGTATTGGAGTGAAGAGGAGCTACTGTTCTTGTTTGTTTCCTAAGCAGAGTTGAACTAGATATGGCCCGTGTGTGGAGAAAGCACAGTTCTTTTTTGTGAGCAAGCTCACTGATTGGACCCCATAGGAAACACAGTAGAGTAGAAGAGTGCTCTTTTCTCTAAAGCAGAGTGTGTTTCTTGTAAGTCGAGCTAGCGTTTGTTTACCAGTGCTAATTGGAGTTGAATCACATGCAGTTTCTGGTCCTAAGAGCAAGAGTTGTTTTCTGGTAAGGAAAGTCACTATTGCGCTCCCCTTGCCATACATAGTGCCAATAGCTCTCACGTCTGTTCCCAGCAATTACAGGGTATCGGACTGAAGAGGAGCTACTGTTCTTGTCAGTTTCCTAAGCAGAGTTGAACTAGATATGGCCCTTGTGTGTAGGAAGCACAGTTCTTTTGTTCTGAGCAAGCTCACTGTTTGGGCCCCATAGGAAACACAGTAGAGTAGAAGAGTGCTCTTTCCTCTAAAGCAGAGTGTGTTTCTTGTAAGGCGAGCTAGCGTTTGTTTCCCAGTCCTAAATGGAGTGGAATCACATGCAGTTTCTGGTCCTACGAGCAAGAGATGTTTTCTGGTAAGGAAAGTCACTATTGCGCTCCCATTGCCATACACAGTGCAAATAGCACTCGCGTCTGTTCCCACCAAGTACAGTGTATTGGACTGAAGAGGATCTACTGTTCTTGTCAGGTTCCTAAGCAGAATTGAACTAGATATGGCCGTGTGTGTAGGAAGCACAGTTCTTTTGTTCTGAGCCAGATCACTGTTCTGGCCCTATAGGAAACACAGTAGAGTAGAAGAGTGATCTTTTCTCTAAAGAAGAGTGTGTTTCTTGTAAGGCGAGCTAGCGTTTGTTTCCCAGTTCTAAATGGAGTTGAGTCACATGCTTTTTTTTGTCCTACAAGCAAGAGTTGTTTTCTGGTAAGACAAGTCACTATTGTGCTCCAATTGCTATACACAGTGCAAAAAGCCCTCTCGTCTGTTCCCTGCAGGTAAAGTGTATTGGACTGAAGAGGAGCTACTGTTCTTGTCAGTTTCCTAAGCGGAGTTGAACTAGATATGGCCCGTGTGTGTAGGAAGCACAGTTCTTTCGTTCTGAGCAAGCTCACTCTTCGGACCCCATAGGAAACACAGTAGAGTAGAAGAGTGCTCTTTTCTCAAAAGCAGAGTGTGTTTCATGTAAGGAGAGCTAGCATTTGTTTCCCAGTCCTAAATGGAGTTGAATCACATGCAGTTTCTGGTCCTACGAGCAAGAGTTGTTTTCTGGTAAGAAGAGTCACTATTGCGCTGCCATTGCCATACACAGGACAAATAGCACTGGCGTCTGTTCCCAGCAAGTACAGTGTATTGGACTGAAGAGGAACTACTGTTCTTGTTTGTTTCCTAAGCAGAGTTGAACTAGATATGGCCCGTGTGTGTAGAAAGCACAGTTCTTTTGTTCTGAGCAAGCTCACTGTTCGGACCCCATAGGATACACAAGAGTAGAAGAGTGCTCTTTTCTCAAAAGCAGAGTGTTTTTCTTGTAAAGCGAGCTAGAGTTTGTTTCCCAGTCCTAAATGGAGTTGAATCACATGCAGTTTCTGGTCCTACCAGCAAGAGTTGTTTTCTGGTAAGAAGAGTCACTATTGCACTGCCATTGCCCTACACAGGACAAATAGCACTGGCGTCTCTTCCCAGCAAGTACAGTGTATTGGACTGAAGAGGATCTACTGTTCTTGTCAGGTTCCTAAGCAGACTTGAACGAGATATGGCCGTGTGTGTAGGAAGCACAGTTCTTCTCTTCTGAGCAAGCTCACTGTTCTGGCCCTACAGGAAACACAGTAGAGTAGATGAGTGCTCTTTTCTCAAAAGCAGAGTGTGTTTCTTGTAAGGCGAGCTAGCGTTTGTTTCGCAGTCCTAAATGGAGTTGAATCACATGCAGTTTCCTGTCCTAAGAGCAAGAGTTGTTTTCTGGTAAGGAAAGTCACTATTGCGCTCCCCTTGATACATAGTGCAAATAGCTCTCGCGTCTGTTCCCAGCAAGTACAGTGTATCGGACTGAAGAGGAGCTACTGTTCTTGTCAGTTTCCTAAGCAGAGTTGAACTAGATATGGCCCGTGTGTGTAGGAAGCACCGTTCTTATGTTCTGAGCAAGCTCACTGTTCTGGCCCTATAGGAAACACAGTAGAGTAGAAGAGTGCTCTTTACTCAAAAGCAGAGTGTGTTTTTGTAAGGCGAGCTAGCGTTTGTTTCCTAGTCCTAAATGGAGTTGAATCACATGCAGTTTCTGGTCCTACGAACAAGAGTTTTTTTCTGGTAAGAAAAGTCACTATTGCGCTCCCATTGCCCTACACAAGGCAAATAGCACTTGCGTCTTTTCCCAGCAAGTACAGTGTATTGGACTGAATAGGAGCTACTGTTCTTGTCAGTTTCCTAAGCAGAGTTGAACTAGATATGGTCCGTGTGTGTAGGAAGCACAGTTCTTTTGTTCTGAGCAAGCTCACTGTTTGGACCCAATAGGAAACACAGTAGTGTAGAAGAGTGCTCTTTTCTCTAAAGCAGAGTGTGTTTCTTGTAAGGCGAGCTAGCGTTTGTTTCCCAGTTCTAAATGGAGTTGAGTCACATGCAGTTTTTTGTCCTATGAGCAAGAGTTGTTTTCTGGTAAGACGAGTCACTGTTGTGCTCCAATTGCCATACACAGTGCAAATAGCACTCGTGTCTGTATCGGACTGAACAGGGGCTACTTTTCTTGTCAGTTTCCAAAGCAGAGTTGAACTAGTTATGGCCCGTGTGTAGGAAGCACAGTTCTTTTGTTTTGAGCAAGCTCACTGTTCTGGCCCTATAGGAAACACAGTAGAGTAGAAGAGTGCTCTTTTCTCTAAAGCAGTGTGTGTTTCTTGTAAGGCGAGCTAGCGTTTGTTTCCCAGTCCTAAATGGAGTTGAATCACATGCAGTTTCTAGTCCTAAGAGCATGAGTTGTTTTATGGTAAGAAGAGTCACTATTGCGCTGCCATTGCCATACACAGGACAAATAGCACTGGCGTCTCTTCCCAGCAAGTACAGTGTATTGGACTGAAGAGGATCTACTGTTCTTGTCAGGTTCCTAAGCAGAATTGAACTAGATATGGCCGTGTGTGTAGGAAGCACAGTTCTTTTGTTCTGAGGAAGCTCACTGTTCGGACACCATAGGAAACACAGTAGAGTAGAAGAGTGCTCTTTTCTCAAAAGCAGAGTGTGTTTCTTGTAAGGCGAGCTAGAGTTTGTTTCCCAGTCCTAAATGGAGTGGAATCACATGCAGTTTCTGGTCCTAAGAGCAAGAGTTGATTTCTGGTAAGGAAAGTCACTATTGCGCTCCCCTTGCTATACATAGTTCAAATAGCTCTCGCGTCTGTTCCCAGCAAGTACAGTGTATTGGACAGAAGAGGAGCTACTGTTCTTGTCAGTTTCCTAAGCAGAGTGGAACTAGATATGGCCCGTGTGTAGGAAGCACAGTTCTTATGTTCTGAGCAAGCTCACTGTTCTGGCCCTACATGAAAGACAGTAGAGTAGAAGAGTGCTCTTTTCTCAAAAGCAGAGTGTGTTTTTGTAAGGCGAGCTAGCGTTTGTTTCCTAGTCCTAAATGGAGTTGAATCACATGCAGTTTCTGGTCCTACGAACAAGAATTGTTTTCTGGTAAGGAAAGTCACTATTGCGCTCCCATTGTCCTATACAAGACAAATAGCACTTGCGTCTTTTCCCAGCAAGTACAGTGTATTGGACTGAATAGGAGCTACTGTTCTTGTCAGTTTACTAAGCAGAGTTGAACTAGATATGGTCCGTGTGTGTAGGAAGCATAGTTCTTTTGTTCTGAACAAGCTCACTGTTTGGACCCCATAGGAAACACAGTAGAGTAGAAGAGTGCTCTTTTCTCTAAAGCAGAGTGTGTTTCTTGTAAGGCGAGCTAGCGTTTGTTTCCCAGTCCTAAATGGAGTGGAATCACATGCAGTTTGTGGCCCTACGAGCAAGAGTTGTTTTATGGTAAGAATAGTCACTATTGCACTGCCATTGCCATATACAGGACAAATAGCACTGGCGTCTGTTCCCCGCAAGTACAGTGTATTCGAAAGAAGAGGAGCTACTGTTCTTGTTTTTTTCCTAAGCAGAGTTGAACTAGATATGGCCCGTGTGTGTAGGAAGCACAGTTCTTTTGTTCTGAGCAAGCTCACTCTTTGGACCTCATAGGAAACACAGTAGAGTAGAAAAGTGCTCTTTTCTCAAAAGCAGAGTGTGTTTCATGTAAGGCGAGCTAGCATTTGTTTCCCAGTCCTAAATGGAGTTGAATCACATGCAGTTTCTCGTCCTACGAGCAAGAGTTGTTTTCTGGTAAGGAAAGTCACTATTGCGCTCCCATTGCCATACACAGTGCAAATAGCACTCGCGTCTGTTCTCAGCAAGTACAGTGTATCGAACTGAAGAGGAGCTACTGTTCTTGTCAGTTTCCTAAGCAGAGTTGAACTAGATATGGCCCGTGTGTGTAGGAAGCACAGTTCTTTTGTTCTGAGCAAGCTGACTGTTCCGGCCCTACAGGAAACACAGTAGAGTATATGAGTGCTCTTTTCTCTAAAGCAGAGTGTGTTTCTTGTAAGGCCAGCTCACGTTTGTTTCCCAGTCCTAAATGGAGTTGAGTCACAAACAGTTTTTGGTCCTACGAGCAAGAGTTGTTTTCTGGTAAGAAGAGTCACTATTGCGCTCTAAATGCCATACACAGTGCAAATATCACTCGCGTCTGTTCCCAGCAAGTACAGTATATTGGACTGAAGAGGATCTACTGTTCTTGTCAGGTTCCTAAGCAGAATTGAACTAGATATGGCCGTGTGTGTAGGAAGCACAGTTCTTATGTTCTGAGCAAGCTCACTGTTCGGACACCATAGGAAATACAGTAGAGTAGAAGAGTGCTCTTTTCTCAAAAGCAGAGTGTGTTTCTTGTAAGGCGAGCTAGCGTTTGTTTCGCAGTCCTAAATGGAGTTGAATCACATGCAGTTTCTGGTCCTAAGAGCAAGAGTTGTTTTCTGGTAAGGAAAGTCACTATTGCGCTCCCCTTGATACATAGTGCAAATAGCTCTCGCGTCTGTTCCCAGCAAGTACAGTGTATCGGACTGAAGAGGAGCTACTGTTCTTGTCAGTTTCCTAAGCAGAGTTGAACTAGATATGGCCCGTGTGTGTAGGAAGCACCGTTCTTATGTTCTGAGCAAGCTCACTGTTCTGGCCCTATAGGAAACACAGTAGAGTAGAAGAGTGCTCTTTTCTCAAAAGCAGAGTGTGTTTTTTAAGGCGAGCTAGCGTTTGTTTCCTAGTCCTAAATGGAGTTGAATCACATGCAGTTTCTGGTCCTACGAACAAGAGTTTTTTTCTGGTAAGAAAAGTCACTATTGCGCTCCCATTGCCCTACACAAGGCAAATAGCACTTGCGTCTTTTCCCAGCAAGTACAGTGTATTGGACTGAATAGGAGCTACTGTTCTTGTCAGTTTGCTAAGCAGAGTTGAACTAGATATGGTCCGTGTGTGTAGGAAGCACAGTTCTTTTGTTCTGAGATAGCTCACTGTTTGGAAGCCATAGGAATCACAGTAGAGTAGAAGAGTGCTCTTTTCTCTAAAGAAGAGTGTGTTTCTTGTAAGGCGAGCTAGCGTTTGTTTCCCAGTTCTAAATGGAGTTGAGTCACATGCAGTTTTTTGTCCTACGAGCAAGAGTTGTTTTCTGGTAAGACGAGTCACTGTTGTGCTCCAATTGCCATACACAGTGCAAATAGCACTCGCGTCTGTTCCCTGCATGTAAAGTGTATTGGACTGAACAGGAGCTACTGTTCTTGTCAGTTTCCTAAGCAGAGTTGAACTAGATATGGCCCGTGTGTGTAGGAAGCACAGTTCTTTCGTTCTGAGCAAGCTCACTGTTCGGACACCATAGGAAACACAGTAGAGTAGAAGAGTGCTCTTTTCTCAAAAGCAGAGTGTGTTTCATGTAAGGCGAGCTGGCACTAGTTTCCCATTCCTAAATGGAGTTGAATCACATGCAGTTTCTAGTCCTATGTGCAAGAGTTGTTTTCTGGTAAGGAAAGTCACTATTGTGCTCCCATTGCCATACACAGTGCAAATAGCACTCGTGTCTGTATCGGACTGAACAGGAGCTACTGTTCTTGTCAGTTTCCTAAGCAGAGTTGAACTAGTTATGGCCCGTGTGTAGGAAGCACAGTTCTTTCGTTTTGTGCAAGCTCACTGTTCTGTCCCTATAGGAAACACAGTAGAGTAGAAGAGTGCTCTTTTCTCTAAATCAGTGTGTGTTTCTTGTAAGGCGAGCTAGCGTTTGTTTCCCAGTCCTACATAGAGTTGAAACACATGCAGTTTCTAGTCCTATGAACAAGAGTTGTTTTATGGTAACAATAGTCACTATTGCGCTGCCATTGCCATACACAGGACAAATAGCACTGGTGTCTGTTCCCAGCAAGTACAGTGTATTGGACTGAATAGCAGCTAGTGTTCTTGTCAGTTTCCTAAGCAGAGTTGAACTAGATATGGTCCATGTGTGTAGGAAGCACAGTTCTTTTGTTCTGAGTAAGCTCACTGTTCGGACACCATAGGAAACACAGTAGAGTAGAAAAGTGCTCTTTTCTCAAAATCAGAGTGTGTTTCTTGTAAGGCGAGCTAGCGTTTGTTTCCCAGTCCTAAATGGAGTGGAATCACATGCAGTTTGTGGCCCTACGAGCAAGAGTTGTTTTATGGTAAGAATAGTCACTATTGCACTGCCATTGCCATATACAGGACATATAGCACTGGCGTCTGTTCCCCGCAAGTACAGTGTATTCGACTGAAGAGGAGCTAATGTTCTTCTCAGTGTCCTAAGCAGAGTTGAACTAGATATGGCCGGTGTGTGTAGGAAGCACAGTTCTTTTGTTCTGAGCAAGCTCACTCTTTGGACCTCATAGGAAACACAGTAGAGTAGAAAAGTGCTCTTTTCTCAAAAGCAGAGTGTGTTTCATGTAAGGCGAGCTAGCATTTGTTTCCCAGTCCTAAATGGAGTTGAATCACATGCAGTTTCTCGTCCTACGAGCAAGAGTTGTTTTCTGGTAAGGAAAGTCACTATTGCGCTCCCATTGCCATACACAGTGCAAATAGCACTCGCGTCTGTTCTCAGCAAGTACAGTGTATCGAACTGAAGAGGAGCTACTGTTCTTGTCAGTTTCCTAAGCAGAGTTGAACTAGATATGGCCCGTGTGTGTAGGAAGCACAGTTCTTTTGTTCTGAGCAAGCTGACTGTTCTGGTCCTACAGGAAACACAGTAGAGTATATGAGTGCTCTTTTCTCTAAAGCAGAGTGTGTTTCTTGTAAGGCCAGCTCAGGTTTGTTTCCCAGTCCTAAATGGAGTTGAGTCACAAACAGTTTTTGGTCCTACGAGCAAGAGTTGTTTTCTGGTAAGAAGAGTCACTATTGCGCTCTAAATGCCATACACAGTGCAAATATCACTCGCGTCTGTTCCCAGCAAGTACAGTATATTGGACTGAAGAGGATCTACTGTTCTTGTCAGGTTCCTAAGCAGAATTGAACTAGATATGGCCGTGTGTGTAGGAAGCACAGTTCTTATGTTCTGAGCAAGCTCACTGTTCGGACACCATAGGAAATACAGTAGAGTAGAAGAGTGCTCTTTTCTCAAAAGCAGAGTGTGTTTCTTGTAAGGCGATCTAGCGTTTGTTTCGCAGTCCTAAATGGAGTTGAATCACATGCAGTTTCTGGTCCTAAGAGCAAGAGTTGTTTTCTGGTAAGGAAAGTCACTATTGCGCTCCCCTTGATACATAGTGCAAATAGCTCTCGCGTCTGTTCCCAGCAAGTACAGTGTATCGGACTGAAGAGGAGCTACTGTTCTTGTCAGTTTCCTAAGCAGAGTTGAACTAGATATGGCCCGTGTGTGTAGGAAGCACCGTTCTTATGTTCTGAGCAAGCTCACTGTTCTGGCCCTATAGGAAACACAGTAGAGTAGAAGAGTGCTCTTTTATCAAAAGCAGAGTGTGTTTTTTAAGGCGAGCTAGCGTTTGTTTCCTAGTCCTAAATGGAGTTGAATCACATGCAGTTTCTGGTCCTACGAACAAGAGTTTTTTTCTGGTAAGAAAAGTCACTATTGCGCTCCCATTGCCCTACACAAGGCAAATAGCACTTGCGTCTTTTCCCAGCAAGTACAGTGTATTGGACTGAATAGGAGCTACTGTTCTTGTCAGTTTCCTAAGCAGAGTTGAACTAGATATGGCCCCTGTGTGTAGGAAGCACAGTTCTTTGTTCTGAACAAGCTCACTGTTCTGACCCCATAGGAAACACAGTAGAGTAGAAGAGTGCTCTTTTCTCAAAAGCAGAGTGTGTTTCTTGTAAGGCGAGCTAGCATTTGTTTCCCAGTCCTAAATGGAGTTGAGTCACATGCAGTTTTTTGTCTTATGAGCAAGAGTTGTTTTCTGGTAAGGAAAGTCACTACTGTGCTCCCCTTGCCATACATAGTGCAAATAGCTCTCGTGTCTGTTCCCAGCAAGTACAGTGTATCGGACTGAAGAGGAGCTACTGTTCTTGTCAGTTTCCTAAGCAGAGTTGAACTACATATGGTCCGTGTGTGTAGGAAGCACAGTTCTTTTGTTCTGAGCAAGCTCACTGTTTGGACCCCATAGGAAACACAGTAGAGTAGAAGAATGCTCTTTTCTATAAAGCAGAGTGTGTTTCTTGTAAAGCGAGCTAGCGTTTGTTTCCCAGTCCTATATGTAGTGGAATCACATGCAGTTTCTGGTCCTATGAGCAAGAGTTGTTTTCTGGTAAGAAGAGTCACTATTGCGCTGCCATTGCCATACACAGGACAAATAGCACTGGCGTCTCTTCCCAGCAAGTACAGTGTATTGGACTGAAGAGGTTCTACTGTTCTTGTCAGGTTCCTAAGCAGACTTGAACTAGATATGGCCGTGTGTGTAGGAAGCACAGTTTTTTTGTTCTGAGCAAGCTCACTTTTCGGAACACATAGGAAACACAGTAGAGTAGAAGAGTGCTCTTTTCTCAAAAGAAGAGTGTGTTTCTTGGAAGTCGAGCTAGCGTTTGTTTCCCAGTCCTAAATGGAGTTGAGTCACATGCAGTTTTTTGTCCTACGAGCAAGAGTTGTTTTTTGGTAAGACAAGTCACTATTGTGCTCCAATGCCATACACAGTGCAAAAAGCACTCGTGTCTCTTCCCCGCAAGTACAGTGTATTGGAGTGAAGAGGAGCTACTGTTCTTGTTTGTTTCCTAAGCAGAGTTGAACTAGATATGGCCCGTGTGTGGAGAAAGCCCAGTTCTTTTTTGTGAGCAAGCTCACTGATTGGACCCCATAGGAAACACAGTAGAGTAGAAGAGTGCTCTTTTCTCTAAAGCAGAGTGTGTTTCTTGTAAGTCGAGCTATCGTTTGTTTACCAGTGCTAATTGGAGTTGAATCACATGCAGTTTCTGGTCCTAAGAGCAAGAGTTGTTTTCTGGTAAGGAAAGTCACTATTGCGCTCCCCTTGCCATACATAGTGCCAATAGCTCTCACGTCTGTTCCCAGCAAGTACAGGGTATCGGACTGAAGAGGAGCTACTGTTCTTGTCAGTTTCCTAAGCAGAGTTGAACTAGATATGGCCCGTGTGTGTAGGAAGCACAGTTCTTTTGTTCTGAGCAAGCTCAGTGTTTGGGCCCCATAGGAAACACAGTAGAGTAGAAGAGTGCTCTTTCCTCTAAAGCAGAGTGTGTTTCTTGTAAGGCGAGCTAGCGTTTGTTTCCCAGTCCTAAATGGAGTGGAATCACATGCAGTTTCTGGTCCTACGAGCAAGAGATGTTTTCTGGTAAGGAAAGTCACTATTGCGCTCCCATTGCCATACACAGTGCAAATAGCTCTCGCGTCTGTTCCCACCAAGTACAGTGTATTGGACTGAAGAGGATCTACTGTTCTTGTCAGGTTCCTAAGCAGAATTGAACTAGATATGGCCGTGTGTGTAGGAAGCACAGTTCTTTTGTTCTGAGCCAGATCACTGTTCTGGCCCTATAGGAAACACAGTAGAGTAGAAGAGTGATCTTTTCTCTAAAGAAGAGTGTGTTTCTTGTAAGGCGAGCTAGCGTTTGTTTCCCAGTTCTAAATGGAGTTGAGTCACATGCTTTTTTTTGTCCTACAAGCAAGAGTTGTTTTCTGGTAAGACAAGTCACTATTGTGCTCCAATTGCTATACACAGTGCAAAAAGCCCTCTCGTCTGTTCCCTGCAGGTAAAGTGTATTGGACTGAAGAGGAGCTACTGTTCTTGTCAGTTTCCTAAGCGGAGTTGAACTAGATATGGCCGTGTGTGTAGGAAGCACAGTTCTTTCGTTCTGAGCAAGCTCACTGTTCGGACCCCATAGGAAACACAGTAGAGTAGAAGAGTGCTCTTTTCTCAAAAGCAGAGTGTGTTTCATGTAAGGAGAGCTAGCATTTGTTTCCCAGTCCTAAATGGAGTTGAATCACATGCAGTTTCTGGTCCTACGAGCAAGAGTTGTTTTCTGGTAAGAAGAGTCACTATTGCGCTGCCATTGCCATACACAGGACAAATAGCACTGGCGTCTGTTCCCAGCAAGTACAGTGTATTGGACTGAAGAGGAACTACTGTTCTTGTTTGTTTCCTAAGCAGAGTTGAACTAGATATGGCCCGTGTGTGTAGAAAGCACAGTTCTTTTGTTCTGAGCAAGCTCACTGTTCGGACCCCATAGGATACACAAGAGTAGAAGAGTGCTCTTTTCTCAAAAGCAGAGTGTTTTTCTTGTAAAACGAGCTAGAGTTTGTTTCCCAGTCCTAAATGGAGTTGAATCACATGCAGTTTCTGGTCCTACCAGCAAGAGTTGTTTTCTGGTAAGAAGAGTCACTATTGCACTGCCATTGCCCTACACAGGACAAATAGCACTGGCGTCTCTTCCCAGCAAGTACAGTGTATTGGACTGAAGAGGATCTACTGTTCTTGTCAGGTTCCTAAGCAGACTTGAACGAGATATGGCCGTGTGTGTAGGAAGCACAGTTCTTCTGTTCTGAGCAAGCTCACTGTTCTGGCCCTACAGGAAACACAGTAGAGTAGATGAGTGCTCTTTTCTCAAAAGCAGAGTGTGTTTCTTGTAAGGCGAGCTAGCGTTTGTTTCGCAGTCCTAAATGGAGTTGAATCACATGCAGTTTCCTGTCCTAAGAGCAAGAGTTGTTTTCTGGTAAGGAAAGTCACTATTGCGCTCCCCTTGATACATAGTGCAAATAGCTCTCGCGTCTGTTCCCAGCAAGTACAGTGTATCGGACTGAAGAGGAGCTACTGTTCTTGTCAGTTTCCTAAGCAGAGTTGAACTAGATATGGCCCGTGTGTGTAGGAAGCACCGTTCTTATGTTCTGAGCAAGCTCACTGTTCTGGCCCTATAGGAAACACAGTAGAGTAGAAGAGTGCTCTTTACTCAAAAGCAGAGTGTGTTTTTGTAAGGCGAGCTAGCGTTTGTTTCCTAGTCCTAAATGGAGTTGAATCACATGCAGTTTCTGGTCCTACGAACAAGAGTTTTTTTCTGGTAAGAAAAGTCACTATTGCGCTCCCATTGCCCTACACAAGGCAAATAGCACTTGCGTCTTTTCCCAGCAAGTACAGTGTATTGGACTGAATAGGAGCTACTGGTCTTGTCAGTTTCCTAAGCAGAGTTGAACTAGATATGGTCCGTGTGTGTAGGAAGCACAGTTCTTTTGTTCTGAGCAAGCTCACTGTTTGGACCCAATAGGAAACACAGTAGTGTAGAAGAGTGCTCTTTTCTCTAAAGCAGAGTGTGTTTCTTGTAAGGCGAGCTAGCGTTTGTTTCCCAGTTCTAAATGGAGTTGAGTCACATGCAGTTTTTTGTCCTATGAGCAAGAGTTGTTTTCTGGTAAGACGAGTCACTGTTGTGCTCCAATTGCCATACACAGTGCAAATAGCACTCGTGTCTGTATCGGACTGAACAGGGGCTACTGTTCTTGTCAGTTTCCTAAGCAGAGTTGAACTAGTTATGGCCCGTGTGTAGGAAGCACAGTTCTTTTGTTTTGAGCAAGCTCACTGTTCTGGCCCTATAGGAAACACAGTAGAGTAGAAGAGTGCTCTTTTCTCTAAAGCAGTGTGTGTTTCTTGTAAGGCGAGCTAGCGTTTGTTTCCCAGTCCTAAATGGAGTTGAATCACATGCAGTTTCTAGTCCTAAGAGCATGAGTTGTTTTATGGTAAGAAGAGTCACTATTGCGCTGCCATTGCCATACACAGGACAAATAGCACTGGCGTCTCTTCCCAGCAAGTACAGTGTATTGGACTGAAGAGGATCTACTGTTCTTGTCAGGTTCCTAAGCAGAATTGAACTAGATATGGCCGTGTGTGTAGGAAGCACAGTTCTTTTGTTCTGAGGAAGCTCACTGTTCGGACACCATAGGAAACACAGTAGAGTAGAAGAGTGCTCTTTTCTCAAAAGCAGAGTGTGTTTCTTGTAAGGCGAGCTAGAGTTTGTTTCCCAGTCCTAAATGGAGTGGAATCACATGCAGTTTCTGGTCCTAAGAGCAAGAGTTGATTTCTGGTAAGGAAAGTCACTATTGCGCTCCCCTTGCTATACATAGTTCAAATAGCTCTCGCGTCTGTTCCCAGCAAGTACAGTGTATCGGACTGAAGAGGAGCTACTGTTCTTGTCAGTTTCCTAAGCAGAGTGGAACTAGATATGGCCCGTGTGTAGGAAGCACAGTTCTTATGTTCTGAGCAAGCTCACTGTTCTGGCCCTACAGGAAAGACAGTAGAGTAGAAGAGTGCTCTTTTCTCAAAAGCAGAGTGTGTTTTTGTAAGGCGAGCTAGCGTTTGTTTCCTAGTCCTAAATGGAGTTGAATCACATGCAGTTTCTGGTCCTACGAACAAGAATTGTTTTCTGGTAAGGAAAGTCACTATTGCGCTCCCATTGCCCTATACAAGACAAATAGCACTTGCGTCTTTTCCCAGCAAGTACAGTGTATTGGACTGAATAGGAGCTACTGTTCTTGTCAGTTTACTAAGCAGAGTTGAACTAGATATGGTCCGTGTGTGTAGGAAGCATAGTTCTTTTGTTCTGAACAAGCTCACTGTTTGGACCCCATAGGAAACACAGTAGAGTAGAAGAGTGCTCTTTTCTCTAAAGCAGAGTGTGTTTCTTGTAAGGCGAGCTAGCGTTTGTTTCCCAGTCCTAAATGGAGTGGAATAACATGCACTTTCTGGTCCTACGAGCAAGAGTTGTTTAGTTGTAAGGAAAGTCACTATTGCGCTCCCATTGCCATACACAGTGCAAATAGCCCTCCCGTCTGTTCCCAGCAAGTACAGTGTATTGGACTGAAGAGGAGCTACTGTTCTTCTCAGTTTCCTAAGCAGAGTTGAACTAGATATGGCCCGTGTGTTTAGGAAGTACAGTTCCTTTTTTCTGAGCAAGCTCACTGTTCTGGCCCTATAGGAAACACAGTAGAGTAGAAGAGTGCTCTTTTCTCAAAAGCAGAGTGTGTTTCTTGTAAAGCGAGCTAGAGTTTGTTTCCCAGTCCTAAATGGAGTTGAATCACATGCAGTTTCTGGTCTTAAGAACAAGAGTTGTTTTCTGCTAAGAAGAGTCACTATTGCGCTGCCATTGCCCTAAACAGGACAAATAGCACTGGCGTCTGTTCCCAGCAAGTACAGTGTATTGGACTAAAGAGGATCTACTGTTCTTGTCAGGTTCCTAAGCAGACTTGAACGAGATATGGCCGTGTGTGTAGGAAGCAAAATTTTTTTGTTCTGAGCAAGCTCACTTTTCGGAACACATGGGAAACACAGTAGAGTAGAAGAGTGCTCTTTTCTCAAAAGCAGAGTGTGGTTCTTGGAAGTCGAGCTAGCGTTTGTTTCCCAGTCCTAAATGGAGTTGATTCACATGCAGTTTTTTGTCCTACGAGCAAGAGTTGTTTTCTGGTAAGACAAGTCACTATCGTGCTCCAATTGCCATACACAGTGCAAATAGCACTCGCGTCTGTTCCCCGCAAGTACAGTGTATTCGACTGAAGAGGAGCTACTGTTCTTGTTTTTTTCCTAAGCAGAGTTGAACTAGATATGGCCCGTGTGTGTAGGAAGCACAGTTCTTTTGTTCTGAGCAAGCTCAATGTTTGGACCCCATAGGAAACACAGTAGAGTAGAAGAGTGCACTTTTCTCAAAAGCAGAGTGTGTTTCATGTAAGGCGAGCCAGCATTTGTTTCCCAGTCCTAAATGGAGTTGAATCACATGCAGTTTCTCTTCCTACGAGCAAGAGTTGTTTTCTGGTAAGGAAAGTCACTATTGCGCTCCCATTGCCATACACAGTGCAAATAGCACTCGCGTCTGTTCTCAGCAAGTACAGTGTATCGAACTGAAGAGGAGCTACTGCTCTTGTCAGTTTCTTAAGCAGAGTTGAACTAGATATGGCCCGTGTGTGTAGGAAGCACAGTTCTTTTGTTCTGAGCAAGCTCACTGTTCAGTCCCTACAGGAAACACAGTAGAGTAGATGAGTGCTCTTTTCTCTAAAGCAGAGTGTGTTTCTTGTAAGGCCAGCTCGCGTTTGTTTCCAAGTCCTAAATGGAGTTGAGTCACAGACAGTTTTTGGTCCTACGACCAAGAGTTGTTTTCTGGTAAGAAGAGTCACTATTGCGCTCTAAATGCCAGACACAGTGCAAATAGCACTCGCGTCTGTTCCCAGCAAGTACAGTGTATTGGACTGAATTGGAGCTAGTGTTCTTGTCAGTTTCCTAAGCAGAGTTGAACTAGATATGGTCCATGTGTGTAGGAAGCACAGTTCTTTTGTTCTGAGCAAGCTCACTGTTTGGACCCCATAGGAAACACAGTAGAGTAGAAGAGTGCTCTTTTCTCAAAAGCAGAGTGTGTTTCTTGTAAGGCGAGCTAGCGTTTGTTTCCCAGTCCTAAATGGAGTGGAATCACATGCAGTTTGTGGCCCTACGAGCAAGAGTTGTTTTATGGTAAGAATAGTCACTATTGCACTGCCATTGCCATATACAGGACAAATAGCACTGGCGTCTGTTCCCCGCAAGTACAGTGTATTCGAAAGAAGAGGAGCTACTGTTCTTGTTTGTTTCCTAAGCAGAGTTGAACTAGATATGGCCCGTGTGTGTAGGAAGCACAGTTCTTTTGTTCTGAGCAAGCTCACTCTTTGGACCTCATAGGAAACACAGTAGAGTAGAAAAGTGCTCTTTTCTCAAAAGCAGAGTGTGTTTCATGTAAGGCGAGCTAGCATTTGTTTCCCAGTCCTAAATGGAGTTGAATCACATGCAGTTTCTCGTCCTACGAGCAAGAGTTGTTTTCTGGTAAGGAAAGTCACTATTGCGCTCCCATTGCCATACACAGTGCAAATATCACTCGCGTCTGTTCTCAGCAAGTACAGTATATTGGACTGAAGAGGATCTACTGTTCTTGTCAGGTTCCTAAGCAGAATTGAACTAGATATGGCCGTGTGTGTAGGAAGCACAGTTCTTATGTTCTGAGCAAGCTCACTGTTCGGACACCATAGGAAATACAGTAGAGTAGAAGAGTGCTCTTTTCTCAAAAGCAGAGTGTGTTTCTTGTAAGGCGATCTAGCGTTTGTTTCGCAGTCCTAAATGGAGTTGAATCACATGCAGTTTCTGGTCCTAAGAGCAAGAGTTGTTTTCTGGTAAGGAAAGTCACTATTGTGCTCCCCTTGATACATAGTGCAAATAGCTCTCGCGTCTGTTCCTAGCAAGTACAGTGTATCGGACTGAAGAGGAGCTACTGTTCTTGTCAGTTTCCTAAGCAGAGTTGAACTAGATATGGCCCGTGTGTGTAGGAAGCACAGTTCTTTTGTTCTGAGCAAGCTCAGTGTTTGGGCCCCATAGGAAACACAGTAGAGTAGAAGAGTGCTCTTTCCTCTAAAGCAGAGTGTGTTTCTTGTAAGGCGAGCTAGCGTTTGTTTCCCAGTCCTAAATGGAGTGGAATCACATGCAGTTTCTGGTCCTACGAGCAAGAGATGTTTTCTGGTAAGAAAAGTCACTATTGCGCTCCCATTGCCATACACAGTGCAAATAGCACTCGCGTCTGTTCCCACCAAGTACAGTGTATTGGACTGAAGAGGATCTACTGTTCTTGTCAGGTTCCTAAGCAGAATTGAACTAGATATGGCCGTGTGTGTAGGAAGCACAGTTCTTTTGTTCTGAGCCAGATCACTGTTCTGGCCCTATAGGAAACACAGTAGAGTAGAAGAGTGATCTTTTCTCTAAAGAAGAGTGTGTTTCTTGTAAGGCGAGCTAGCGTTTGTTTCCCAGTTCTAAATGGAGTTGAGTCACATGCTTTTTTTTGTCCTACAAGCAAGAGTTGTTTTCTGGTAAGACAAGTCACTATTGTGCTCCAATTGCTATACACAGTGCAAAAAGCCCTCTCGTCTGTTCCCTGCAGGTAAAGTGTATTGGACTGAAGAGGAGCTACTGTTCTTGTCAGTTTCCTAAGCGGAGTTGAACTAGATATGGCCCGTGTGTGTAGGAAGCACAGTTCTTTCGTTCTGAGCAAGCTCACTGTTCGGACCCCATAGGAAACACAGTAGAGTAGAAGAGTGCTCTTTTCTCAAAAGCAGAGTGTGTTTCATGTAAGGAGAGCTAGCATTTGTTTCCCAGTCCTAAATGGAGTTGAATCACATGCAGTTTCTGGTCCTACGAGCAAGAGTTGTTTTCTGGTAAGAAGAGTCACTATTGCGCTGCCATTGCCATACACAGGACAAATAGCACTGGCGTCTGTTCCCAGCAAGTACAGTGTATTGGACTGAAGAGGAACTACTGTTCTTGTTTGTTTCCTAAGCAGAGTTGAACTAGATATGGCCCGTGTGTGTAGAAAGCACAGTTCTTTTGTTCTGAGCAAGCTCACTGTTCGGACCCCATAGGATACACAAGAGTAGAAGAGTGCTCTTTTCTCAAAAGCAGAGTGTTTTTCTTGTAAAGCGAGCTAGAGTTTGTTTCCCAGTCCTAAATGGAGTTGAATCACATGCAGTTTCTGGTCCTACCAGCAAGAGTTGTTTTCTGGTGAGAAGAGTCACTATTGCACTGCCATTGCCCTACACAGGACAAATAGCACTGGCGTCTCTTCCCAGCAAGTACAGTGTATTGGACTGAAGAGGATCTACTGTTCTTGTCAGGTTCCTAAGCAGACTTGAACGAGATATGGCCGTGTGTGTAGGAAGCACAGTTCTTTTGTTCTGAGCAAGCTCACTGTTCTGGCCCTACAGGAAACACAGTAGAGTAGATGAGTGCTCTTTTCTCAAAAGCAGAGTGTGTTTCTTGTAAGGCGAGCTAGCATTTGTTTCGCAGTCCTAAATGGAGTTGAATCACATGCAGTTTCCTGTCCTAAGAGCAAGAGTTGTTTTCTGGTAAGGAAAGTCACTATTGGGCTCCCCTTGATACATAGTGCAAATAGCTCTCGCGTCTGTTCCCAGCAAGTACAGTGTATCGGACTGAAGAGGAGCTACTGTTCTTGTCAGTTTCCTAAGCAGAGTTGAACTAGATATGGCCCGTGTGTGTAGGAAGCACCGTTCTTATGTTCTGAGCAAGCTCACTGTTCTGGCCCTATAGGAAACACAGTAGAGTAGAAGAGTGCTCTTTTCTCAAAAGCAGAGTGTGTTTTTGTAAGGCGAGCTAGCGTTTGTTTCCTAGTCCTAAATGGAGTTGAATCACATGCAGTTTCTGGTCCTACGAACAAGAGTTTTTTTCTGGTAAGAAAAGTCACTATTGCGCTCCCATTGCCCTACACAAGGTAAATAGCACTTGCGTCTTTTCCCAGCAAGTACAGTGTATTGGACTGAATAGGAGCTACTGTTCTTGTCAGTTTCCTAAGCAGAGTTGAACTAGATATGGTCCGTGTGTGTAGGAAGCACAGTTCTTTTGTTCTGAGCAAGCTCACTGTTTGGACCCAATAGGAAACACAGTAGTGTAGAAGAGTGCTCTTTTCTCTAAAGCAGAGTGTGTTTCTTGTAAGGCGAGCTAGCGTTTGTTTCCCAGTTCTAATTGGAGTTGAGTCACATGCAGTTTTTTGTCCTATGAGCAAGAGTTGTTTTCTGGTAAGACGAGTCACTGTTGTGCTCCAATTGCCATACACAGTGCAAATAGCACTCGAGTCTGTATCGGACTGAACAGGGGCTACTGTTCTTGTCAGTTTCCTAAGCAGAGTTGAACTAGTTATGGCCCGTGTGTAGGAAGCACAGTTCTTTTGTTTTGAGCAAGCTCACTGTTCTGGCCCTATAGGAAACACAGTAGAGTAGAAGAGTGCTCTTTTCTCTAAAGCAGTGTGTGTTTCTTGTAAGGCGAGCTAGCGTTTGTTTCCCAGTCCTAAATGGAGTTGAATCACATGCAGTTTCTAGTCCTAAGAGCATGAGTTGTTTTATGGTAAGAAGAGTCACTATTGCGCTGCCATTGCCATACACAGGACAAATAGCACTGGCGTCTCTTCCCAGCAAGTACAGTGTATTGGACTGAAGAGGATCTACTGTTCTTGTCAGGTTCCTAAGCAGAATTGAACTAGATATGGCCGTGTGTGTAGGAAGCACAGTTCTTTTGTTCTGAGGAAGCTCACTGTTCGGACACCATAGGAAACACAGTAGAGTAGAAGAGTGCTCTTTTCTCAAAAGCAGAGTGTGTTTCTTGTAAGGCGAGCTAGAGTTTGTTTCCCAGTCCTAAATGGAGTGGAATCACATGCAGTTTCTGGTCCTAAGAGCAAGAGTTGATTTCTGGTAAGGAAAGTCACTATTGCGCTCCCCTTGCTATACATAGTTCAAATAGCTCTCGCGTCTGTTCCCAGCAAGTACAGTGTATCGGACTGAAGAGGAGCTACTGTTCTTGTCAGTTTCCTAAGCAGAGTGGAACTAGATATGGCCCGTGTGTAGGAAGCACAGTTCTTTTGTTCTGAGCAAGCTCACTGTTCTGGCCCTACGGGAAAGACAGTAGAGTAGAAGAGTGCTCTTTTCTCAAAAGCAGAGTGTGTTTTTTTAAGGCGAGCTAGCGTTTGTTTCCTAGTCCTAAATGGAGTTGAATCACATGCAGTTTCTGGTCCTACGAACAAGAATTGTTTTCTGGTAAGGAAAGTCACTATTGCGCTCCCATTGCCCTATACAAGACAAATAGCACTTGCGTCTTTTCCCAGCAAGTACAGTGTATTGGACTGAATAGGAGCTACTGTTCTTGTCAGTTTACTAAGCAGAGTTGAACTAGATATGGTCCGTGTGTGTAGGAAGCATAGTTCTTTTGTTCTGAACAAGCTCACTGTTTGGACCCCATAGGAAACACAGTAGAGTAGAAGAGTGCTCTTTTCTCTAAAGCAGAGTGTGTTTCTTGTAAGGCGAGCTAGCGTTTGTTTCCCAGTCCTAAATGGAGTGGAATAACATGCACTTTCTGGTCCTACGAGCAAGAGTTGTTTAGTGGTAAGGAAAGTCACTATTGCGCTCCCATTGCCATACACAGTGCAAATAGCCCTCCCGTCTGTTCCCAGCAAGTACAGTGTATTGGACTGAAGAGGAGCTACTGTTCTTCTCAGTTTCCTAAGCAGAGTTGAACTAGATATGGCCCGTGTGTTTAGGAAGTACAGTTCCTTTTTTCTGAGCAAGCTCACTGTTCTGGCCCTATAGGAAACACAGTAGAGTAGAAGAGTGCTCTTTTCTCAAAAGCAGAGTGTGTTTCTTGTAAAGCGAGCTAGAGTTTGTTTCCCAGTCCTAAATGGAGTTGAATCACATGCAGTTTCTGGTCTTAAGAACAAGAGTTGTTTTCTGCTAAGAAGAGTCACTATTGCGCTGCCATTGCCCTAAACAGGACAAATAGCACTGGCGTCTGTTCCCAGCAAGTACAGTGTATTGGACTAAAGAGGATCTACTGTTCTTGTCAGGTTCCTAAGCAGACTTGAACGAGATATGGCCGTGTGTGTAGGAAGCAAAATTTTTTTGTTCTGAGCAAGCTCACTTTTCGGAACACATGGGAAACACAGTAGAGTAGAAGAGTGCTCTTTTCTCAAAAGCAGAGTGTGGTTCTTGGAAGTCGAGCTAGCGTTTGTTTCCCAGTCCTAAATGGAGTTGATTCACATGCAGTTTTTTGTCCTACGAGCAAGAGTTGTTTTCTGGTAAGACAAGTCACTATTGTGCTCCAATTGCCATACACAGTGCAAATAGCACTCGCGTCTGTTCCCCGCAAGTACAGTGTATTCGACTGAAGAGGAGCTACTGTTCTTGTTTTTTTCCTAAGCAGAGTTGAACTAGATATGGCCCGTGTGTGTAGGAAGCACAGTTCTTTTGTTCTGAGCAAGCTCACTGTTTGGACCCCATAGGAAACACAGTAGAGTAGAAGAGTGCACTTTTCTTAAAAGCAGAGTGTGTTTCATGTAAGGCGAGCCAGCATTTGTTTCCCAGTCCTAAATGGAGTTGAATCACATGCAGTTTCTCTTCCTACGAGCAAGAGTTGTTTTCTGGTAAGGAAAGTCACTATTGCGCTCCCATTGCCATACACAGTGCAAATAGCACTCGCGTCTGTTCTCAGCAAGTACAGTGTATCGAACTGAAGAGGAGCTACTGTTCTTGTCAGTTTCCTAAGCAGAGTTGAACTAGATATGGCCCGTGTGTGTAGGAAGCACAGTTCTTTTGTTCTGAGCAAGCTCACTGTTCAGTCCCTACAGGAAACACAGTAGAGTAGATGAGTGCTCTTTTCTCTAAAGCAGAGTGTGTTTCTTGTAAGGCCAGCTCGCGTTTGTTTCCCAGTCCTAAATGGAGTTGAGTCACAGACAGTTTTTGGTCCTACGACCAAGAGTTGTTTTCTGGTAAGAAGAGTCACTATTGCGCTCTAAATGCCAGACACAGTGCAAATAGCACTCGCGTCTGTTCCCAGCAAGTACAGTGTATTGGACTGAATTGGAGCTAGTGTTCTTGTCAGTTTCCTAAGCAGAGTTGAACTAGATATGGTCCATGTGTGTAGGAAGCACAGTTCTTTTGTTCTGACCAAGCTCACTGTTTGGACCCCATAGGAAACACAGTAGAGTAGAAGAGTGCTCTTTTCTCAAAAGCAGAGTGTGTTTCTTGTAAGGCGAGCTAGCGTTTGTTTCCCAGTCCTAAATGGAGTGGAATCACATGCAGTTTGTGGCCCTACGAGCAAGAATTGTTTTATGGTAAGAATAGTCACTATTGCACTGCCATTGCCATATACAGGACAAATAGCACTGGCGTCTGTTCCCCGCAAGTACAGTGTATTCGACTGAAGAGGAGCTACTGTTCTTGTTTGTTTCCTAAGCAGAGTTGAACTAGATATGGCCCGTGTGTGTAGGAAGCACAGTTCTTTTGTTCTGAGCAAGCTCACTCTTTGGACCTCATAGGAAACACAGTAGAGTAGAAAAGTGCTCTTTTCTCAAAAGCAGAGTGTGTTTCATGTAAGGCGAGCTAGCATTTGTTTCCCAGTCCTAAATGGAGTTGAATCACATGCAGTTTCTCGTCCTACGAGCAAGAGTTGTTTTCTGGTAAGGAAAGTCACTATTGCGCTCCCATTGCCATACACAGTGCAAATAGCACTCGCGTCTGTTCTCAGCAAGTACAGTGTATCGAACTGAAGAGGAGCTACTGTTCTTGTCAGTTTCCTAAGCAGAGTTGAACTAGATATGGCCCGTGTGTGTAGGAAGCACAGTTCTTTTGTTCTGAGCAAGCTGACTGTTCTGGCCCTACAGGAAACACAGTAGAGTATATGAGTGCTCTTTTCTCTAAAGCAGAGTGTGTTTCTTGTAAGGCCAGCTCACGTTTGTTTCCCAGTCCTAAATGGAGTTGAGTCACAAACAGTTTTTGGTCCTACGAGCAAGAGTTGTTTTCTGGTAAGAAGAGTCACTATTGCGCTCTAAATGCCATACACAGTGCAAATATCACTCGCGTCTGTTCCCAGCAAGTACAGTATATTGGACTGAAGAGGATCTACTGTTCTTGTCAGGTTCCTAAGCAGAATTGAACTAGATATGGCCGTGTGTGTAGGAAGCACAGTTCTTATGTTCTGAGCAAGCTCACTGTTCGGACACCATAGGAAATACAGTAGAGTAGAAGAGTGCTCTTTTCTCAAAAGCAGAGTGTGTTTCTTGTAAGGCGAGCTAGCGTTTGTTTCGCAGTCCTAAATGGAGTTGAATCACATGCAGTTTCTGGTCCTAAGAGCAAGAGTTGTTTTCTGGTAAGGAAAGTCACTATTGCGCTCCCCTTGATACATAGTGCAAATAGCTCTCGCGTCTGTTCCCAGCAAGTACAGTGTATCGGACTGAAGAGGAGCTACTGTTCTTGTCAGTTTCCTAAGCAGAGTTGAACTAGATATGGCCCGTGTGTGTAGGAAGCACCGTTCTTATGTTCTGAGCAAGCTCACTGTTCTGGCCCTATAGGAAACACAGTAGAGTAGAAGAGTGCTCTTTTCTCAAAAGCAGAGTGTGTTTTTTAAGGCGAGCTAGCATTTGTTTCCTAGTCCTAAATGGAGTTGAATCACATGCAGTTTCTGGTCCTACGAACAACAGTTTTTTTCTGGTAAGAAAAGTCACTATTGCGCTCCCATTGCCCTACACAAGGCAAATAGCACTTGCGTCTTTTCCCAGCAAGTACAGTGTATTGGACTGAATAGGAGCTACTGTTCTTGTCAGTTTCCTAAGCAGAGTTGAACTAGATATGGTCCGTGTGTGTAGGAAGCACAGTTCTTTTGTTCTGAGCAAGCTCACTGTTTGGAAGCCATAGGAATCACAGTAGAGTAGAAGAGTGCTCTTTTCTCTAAAGAAGAGTGTGTTTCTTGTAAGGCGAGCTAGCGTTTGTTTCCCAGTTCTAAATGGAGTTGAGTCACATGCAGTTTTTTGTCCTACGAGCAAGAGTTGTTTTCTGGTAAGACGAGTCACTGTTGTGCTCCAATTGCCATACAAAGTGCAAATAGCACTCGCGTCAGTTCCCTGCATGTAAAGTGTATTGGACTGAACAGGAGCTACTGTTCTTGTCAGTTTCCTAAGCAGAGTTGAACTAGATATGGCCCGTGTGTGTAGGAAGCACAGTTCTTTCGTTCTGAGCAAGCTCACTGATTGGACCCCATAGGAAACACAGTAGAGTAGAAGAGTGCTCTTTTCTCTAAAGCAGAGTGTGTTTCTTGTAAGTCGAGCTATCGTTTGTTTACCAGTGCTAATTGGAGTTGAATCACATGCAGTTTCTGGTCCTAAGAGCAAGAGTTGTTTTCTGGTAAGGAAAGTCACTATTGCGCTCCCCTTGCCATACATAGTGCCAATAGCTCTCACGTCTGTTCCCAGCAAGTACAGGGTATCGGACTGAAGAGGAGCTACTGTTCTTGTCAGTTTCCTAAGCAGAGTTGAACTAGATATGGCCCGTGTGTGTAGGAAGCACAGTTCTTTTGTTCTGAGCAAGCTCAGTGTTTGGGCCCCATAGGAAACACAGTAGAGTAGAAGAGTGCTCTTTCCTCTAAAGCAGAGTGTGTTTCTTGTAAGGCGAGCTAGCGTTTGTTTCCCAGTCCTAAATGGAGTGGAATCACATGCAGTTTCTGGTCCTACGAGCAAGAGATGTTTTCTGGTAAGGAAAGTCACTATTGCGCTCCCATTGCCATACACAGTGCAAATAGCACTCGCGTCTGTTCCCACCAAGTACAGTTTATTGGACTGAAGAGGAGCTACTGTTCTTGTCAGGTTCCTAAGCAGAATTGAACTAGATATGGCCGTGTGTGTAGGAAGCACAGTTCTTTTGTTCTGAGCCAGATCACTGTTCTGGCCCTATAGGAAACACAGTAGAGTAGAAGAGTGATCTTTTCTCTAAAGAAGAGTGTGTTTCTTGTAAGGCGAGCTAGCGTTTGTTTCCCAGTTCTAAATGGAGTTGAGTCACATGCTTTTTTTTGTCCTACAAGCAAGAGTTGTTTTCTGGTAAGACAAGTCACTATTGTGCTCCAATTGCTATACACAGTGCAAAAAGCCCTCTCGTCTGTTCCCTGCAGGTAAAGTGTATTGGACTGAAGAGGAGCTACTGTTCTTGTCAGTTTCCTAAGCGGAGTTGAACTAGATATGGCCCGTGTGTGTAGGAAGCACAGTTCTTTCGTTCTGAGCAAGCTCACTGTTCGGACCCCATAGGAAACACAGTAGAGTAGAAGAGTGCTCTTTTCTCAAAAGCAGAGTGTGTTTCATGTAAGGAGAGCTAGCATTTGTTTCCCAGTCCTAAATGGAGTTGAATCACATGCAGTTTCTGGTCCTACGAGCAAGAGTTGTTTTCTGGTAAGAAGAGTCACTATTGCGCTGCCATTGCCATACACAGGACAAATAGCACTGGCGTCTGTTCCCAGCAAGTACAGTGTATTGGACTGAAGAGGAACTACTGTTCTTGTTTGTTTCCTAAGCAGAGTTGAACTAGATATGGCCCGTGTGTGTAGAAAGCACAGTTCTTTTGTTCTGAGCAAGCTCACTGTTCGGACCCCATAGGATACACAAGAGTAGAAGAGTGCTCTTTTCTCAAAAGCAGAGTGTTTTTCTTGTAAAGCGAGCTAGAGTTTGTTTCCCAGTCCTAAATGGAGTTGAATCACATGCAGTTTCTGGTCCTACCAGCAAGAGTTGTTTTCTGGTAAGAAGAGTCACTATTGCACTGCCATTGCCCTACACAGGACAAATAGCACTGGCGTCTCTTCCCAGCAAGTACAGTGTATTGGACTGAAGAGGATCTACTGTTCTTGTCAGGTTCCTAAGCAGACTTGAACGAGATATGGCCGTGTGTGTAGGAAGCACAGTTCTTTTGTTCTGAGCAAGCTCACTGTTCGGACACCATAGGAAACACAGTAGAGTAGAAGAGTGCTCTTTTCTCAAAAGCAGAGTGTGTTTCTTGTAAGGCGAGCTAGAGTTTGTTTCCCAGTCCTAAATGGAGTGGAATCACATGCAGTTTCTGGTCCTAAGAGCAAGAGTTGATTTCTGGTAAGGAAAGTCACTATTGCGCTCCCCTTGCTATACATAGTTCAAATAGCTCTCGCGTCTGTTCCCAGCAAGTACAGTGTATCGGACTGAAGAGGAGCTACTGTTCTTGTCAGTTTCCTAAGCAGAGTGGAACTAGATATGGCCCATGTGTAGGAAGCACAGTTCTTATGTTCTGAGCAAGCTCACTGTTCTGGCCCTACAGGAAAGACAGTAGAGTAGAAGAGTGCTCTTTTCTCAAAAGCAGAGTGTGTTTTTGTAAGGCGAGCTAGCGTTTGTTTCCTAGTCCTAAATGGAGTTGAATCACATGCAGTTTCTGGTCCTACGAACAAGAATTGTTTTCTGGTAAGGAAAGTCACTATTGCGCTCCCATTGCCCTATACAAGACAAATAGCACTTGCGTCTTTTCCCAGCAAGTACAGTGTATTGGACTGAATAGGAGCTACTGTTCTTGTCAGTTTACTAAGCAGAGTTGAACTAGATATGGTCCGTGTGTGTAGGAAGCATAGTTCTTTTGTTCTGAACAAGCTCACTGTTTGGACCCCATAGGAAACACAGTAGAGTAGAAGAGTGCTCTTTTCTCTAAAGCAGAGTGTGTTTCTTGTAAGGCGAGCTAGCGTTTGTTTCCCAGTCCTAAATGGAGTGGAATAACATGCACTTTCTGGTCCTACGAGCAAGAGTTGTTTAGTGGTAAGGAAAGTCACTATTGCGCTCCCATTGCCATACACAGTGCAAATAGCCCTCCCGTCTGTTCCCAGCAAGTACAGTGTATTGGACTGAAGAGGAGCTACTGTTCTTCTCAGTTTCCTAAGCAGAGTTGAACTAGATATGGCCCGTGTGTATAGGAAGTACAGTTCCTTTTTTCTGAGCAAGCTCACTGTTCTGGCCCTATAGGAAACACAGTAGAGTAGAAGAGTGCTCTTTTCTCAAAAGCAGAGTGTGTTTCTTGTAAAGCGAGCTAGAGTTTGTTTCCCAGTCCTAAATGGAGTTGAATCACATGCAGTTTCTGGTCTTAAGAACAAGAGTTGTTTTCTGCTAAGAAGAGTCACTATTGCGCTGCCATTGCCCTAAACAGGACAAATAGCACTGGCGTCTGTTCCCAGCAAGTACAGTGTATTGGACTAAAGAGGATCTACTGTTCTTGTCAGGTTCCTAAGCAGACTTGAACGAGATATGGCCGTGTGTGTAGGAAGCAAAATTTTTTTGTTCTGAGCAAGCTCACTTTTTGGAACACATGGGAAACACAGTAGAGTAGAAGAGTGCTCTTTTCTCAAAAGCAGAGTGTGGTTCTTGGAAGTCGAGCTAGCGTTTGTTTCCCAGTCCTAAATGGAGTTGATTCACATGCAGTTTTTTGTCCTACGAGCAAGAGTTGTTTTCTGGTAAGACAAGTCACTATTGTGCTCCAATTGCCATACACAGTGCAAATAGCACTCGCGTCTGTTCCCCGCAAGTACAGTGTATTCGACTGAAGAGGAGCTACTGTTCTTGTTTTTTTCCTAAGCAGAGTTGAACTAGATATGGAGCGTGTGTGTAGGAAGCACAGTTCTTTTGTTCTGAGCAAGCTCACTGTTTGGACCCCATAGGAAACACAGTAGAGTAGAAGAGTGCACTTTTCTTAAAAGCAGAGTGTGTTTCATGTAAGGCGAGCCAGCATTTGTTTCCCAGTCCTAAATGGAGTTGAATCACATGCAGTTTCTCTTCCTACGAGCAAGAGTTGTTTTCTGGTAAGGAAAGTCACTATTGCGCTCCCATTGCCATACACAGTGCAAATAGCACTCGCGTCTGTTCTCAGCAAGTACAGTGTATCGAACTGAAGAGGAGCTACTGCTCTTGTCAGTTTCTTAAGCAGAGTTGAACTAGATATGGCCCGTGTGTGTAGGAAGCACAGTTCTTTTGTTCTGAGCAAGCTCACTGTTCAGTCCCTACAGGAAACACAGTAGAGTAGATGAGTGCTCTTTTCTCTAAAGCAGAGTGTGTTTCTTGTAAGGCCAGCTCGCGTTTGTTTCCCAGTCCTAAATGGAGTTGAGTCACAGACAGTTTTTGGTCCTACGACCAAGAGTTGTTTTCTGGTAAGAAGAGTCACTATTGCGCTCTAAATGCCAGACACAGTGCAAATAGCACTCGCGTCTGTTCCCAGCAAGTACAGTGTATTGGACTGAATTGGAGCTAGTGTTCTTGTCAGTTTCCTAAGCAGAGTTGAACTAGATATGGTCCATGTGTGTAGGAAGCACAGTTCTTTTGTTCTGACCAAGCTCACTGTTTGGACCCCATAGGAAACACAGTAGAGTAGAAGAGTGCTCTTTTCTCAAAAGCAGAGTGTGTTTCTTGTAAGGCGAGCTAGCGTTTGTTTCCCAGTCCTAAATGGAGTGGAATCACATGCAGTTTGTGGCCCTACGAGCAAGAATTGTTTTATGGTAAGAATAGTCACTATTGCACTGCCATTGCCATATACAGGACAAATAGCACTGGCGTCTGTTCCCCGCAAGTACAGTGTATTCGACTGAAGAGGAGCTACTGTTCTTGTTTGTTTCCTAAGCAGAGTTGAACTAGATATGGCCCGTGTGTGTAGGAAGCACAGTTCTTTTGTTCTGAGCAAGCTCACTCTTTGGACCTCATAGGAAACACAGTAGAGTAGAAAAGTGCTCTTTTCTCAAAAGCAGAGTGTGTTTCATGTAAGGCGAGCTAGCATTTGTTTCCCAGTCCTAAATGGAGTTGAATCACATGCAGTTTCTCGTCCTACGAGCAAGAGTTGTTTTCTGGTAAGGAAAGTCACTATTGCGCTCCCATTGCCATACACAGTGCAAATAGCACTCGCGTCTGTTCTCAGCAAGTACAGTGTATCGAACTGAAGAGGAGCTACTGTTCTTGTCAGTTTCCTAAGCAGAGTTGAACTAGATATGGCCCGTGTGTGTAGGAAGCACAGTTCTTTTGTTCTGAGCAAGCTGACTGTTCTGGCCCTACAGGAAACACAGTAGAGTATATGAGTGCTCTTTTCTCTAAAGCAGAGTGTGTTTCTTGTAAGGCCAGCTCACGTTTGTTTCCCAGTCCTAAATGGAGTTGAGTCACAAACAGTTTTTGGTCCTACGAGCAAGAGTTGTTTTCTGGTAAGAAGAGTCACTATTGCGCTCTAAATGCCATACACAGTGCAAATATCACTCGCGTCTGTTCCCAGCAAGTACAGTATATTGGACTGAAGAGGATCTACTGTTCTTGTCAGGTTCCTAAGCAGAATTGAACTAGATATGGCCGTGTGTGTAGGAAGCACAGTTCTTATGTTCTGAGCAAGCTCACTGTTCGGACACCATAGGAAATACAGTAGAGTAGAAGAGTGCTCTTTTCTCAAAAGCAGAGTGTGTTTCTTGTAAGGCGAGCTAGCGTTTGTTTCGCAGTCCTAAATGGAGTTGAATCACATGCAGTTTCTGGTCCTAAGAGCAAGAGTTGTTTTCTGGTAAGGAAAGTCACTATTGCGCTCCCCTTGATACATAGTGCAAATAGCTCTCGCGTCTGTTCCCAGCAAGTACAGTGTATCGGACTGAAGAGGAGCTACTGTTCTTGTCAGTTTCCTAAGCAGAGTTGAACTAGATATGGCCCGTGTGTGTAGGAAGCACCGTTCTTATGTTCTGAGCAAGCTCACTGTTCTGGCCCTATAGGAAACACAGTAGAGTAGAAGAGTGCTCTTTTCTCAAAAGCAGAGTGTGTTTTTTAAGGCGAGCTAGCGTTTGTTTCCTAGTCCTAAATGGAGTTGAATCACATGCAGTTTCTGGTCCTACGAACAACAGTTTTTTTCTGGTAAGAAAAGTCACTATTGCGCTCCCATTGCCCTACACAAGGCAAATAGCACTTGCGTCTTTTCCCAGCAAGTACAGTGTATTGGACTGAATAGGAGCTACTGTTCTTGTCAGTTTCCTAAGCAGAGTTGAACTAGATATGGTCCGTGTGTGTAGGAAGCACAGTTCTTTTGTTCTGAGCAAGCTCACTGTTTGGAAGCCATAGGAATCACAGTAGAGTAGAAGAGTGCTCTTTTCTCTAAAGAAGAGTGTGTTTCTTGTAAGGCGAGCTAGCGTTTGTTTCCCAGTTCTAAATGGAGTTGAGTCACATGCAGTTTTTTGTCCTACGAGCAAGAGTTGTTTTCTGGTAAGACGAGTCACTGTTGTGCTCCAATTGCCATACAAAGTGCAAATAGCACTCGCGTCTGTTCCCTGCATGTAAAGTGTATTGGACTGAACAGGAGCTACTGTTCTTGTCAGTTTCCTAAGCAGAGTTGAACTAGATATGGCCCGTGTGTGTAGGAAGCACAGTTCTTTCGTTCTGAGCAAGCTCACTGTTCGGACACCATAGGAAACACAGTAGAGTAGAAGAGTGCTCTTTTCTCAAAAGCAGAGTGTGTTTCATGTAAGGCGAGCTGGCACTAGTTTCCCATTCCTAAATGGAGTTGAATCACATGCAGTTTCTAGTCCTTTGTGCAAGAGTTGTTTTCTGGTAAGGAAAGTCACTATTGTGCTCCCATTACCATACACAGTGCAAATAGCACTCGTGTCTGTATCGGACTGAACAGGAGCTACTGTTCTTGTCAGTTTCCTAAGCAGAGTTGAACTAGTTATGGCCCGTGTGTAGGAAGCACAGTTCTTTCGTTTTGTGCAAGCTCACTGTTCTGGCCCTATAGGAAACACAGTAGAGTAGAAGAGTGCTCTTTTCTCTAAATCAGTGTGTGTTCTTGTAAGGCAAGCTAGCGTTTGTTTCCCAGTCCTACATAGAGTTGAATCACATGCAGTTTCTAGTCCTATGAACAAGAGTTGTTTTATGGTAACAATAGTCACTATTGCGCTGCCATTGCCATACACAGGACAAATAGCACTGGTGTCTGTTCCCAGCAAGTACAGTGTATTGGACTGAAGAGGATCTACTGTTCTTGTCAGGTTCCTAAGCAGAATTGAACTAGATATGGCCGTGTGTGTAGGAAGCACAGTTCTTTTGTTCTGAGCAAGCTCACTGTTCGGACACCGTAGCAAACACAGTAGAGTAGAAAAGTGCTCTTTTCTCAAAAGCAGAGTGTGTTTCTTGTAAGGCGAGCTAGCGTTTGTTTCACAGTCCTAAATGGAGTTGAATCACATGCAGTTTCTGGTCCTAAGAGCAAGAGTTGATTTCTGGTAAGGAAAGTCACTATTGCGCTCCCGTTGCAATACATAGTGCAAATAGCTCTCGAGTCTGTTCCCAGCAAGTACAGTGTATCGGACTGAATAGGAGCTACTGTTCTTGTCAGTTTCCTAAGCAGAGTGGAGCTAGATATGGCCCATGTGTAGGAGCACAGTTCTTATGTTCTGAGCAAGCTCATTGTTCTGGCCCTACAGGAAACACAGTAGAGTAGAAGTGTGCTCTTTTCTCAAAAGCAGAGTGTGTTTCTTGTAAAGCGAGCTAGCGTTTGTTTCCCAGTCCTAAATGGAGTTGAATCACATGCAGTTTCTGGTCCTACAAACAAGAGTTGTTTTCTGGTAAGGAAAGTCACTATTGCGCTCCCATTGCCATACACAGGGCAAATAGCACTCACGTCTTTTCCCAGCAAGTACAGTGTATTGGACTGAATAGGAGCTACTGTTCTTGTCAGTTTCCTAAGCAGAGTTGAACTACATATGGTCCTCGTGTGTAGGAAGCACAGTTCTTTTGTTCTGAGCAAGCTCACTGTTTGGACCCCTTAGGAAACACAGTAGAGTAGAAGAGTGCTCTTTTCTCAAAAGCAGAGTGTGTTTCTTGTAAGGCGAGCTAGCGTTTGTTTCACAGTCCTAAATGGAGTTGAATCACATACAGTTTCTGGTCCTATGAACAAGAGTTGTTTTCTGGTGAGGAAAGTCACTATTGTGTTCCATTGCCCTACACAAGACAAATAGCACTCGCGTCTTTTCCCAGCAAGTACAGTGTATTGGACTGAATAGGAGCTACTGTTCTTGTCAGTTTACTAAGCAGAGTTGAACTAGATATGGTCCGTGTGTGTAGGAAGCATAGTTCTTTTGTTCTGAACAAGCTCACTGTTTGGACCCCATAGGAAACACAGTAGAGTAGAAGAGTGCTCTTTTCTCTAAAGGAGAGTGTGTTTCTTGTAAGGCGAGCTAGCGTTTGTTTCCCAGTCCTAAATGGAGTGTAATCACATGCAGTTTCTGGTCCTACGAGCAAGAGTTGTTTTCTTGTAAGGAAAGTCACTATTGCGCTCCCATTGCCATACACAGTGCAAATAGCCCTCCCGTCTGTTCCCAGCAAGTACAGTGTATTGGACTGAATAGGAGCTACTGTTCTTGTCAGTTTCCTAAGCAGAGTTGAACTACATATGTTCCTCGTGTGTAGGAAGCACAGTTCTTTTGTTCTGAGCAAGCTCACTGTTTGGACCCCATAGGAAACACAGTAGAGTAGAAGAGTGCTCTTTTCTCTAAAGCAGAGTGTGTTTCTTGTAAGGCAAGCTAGCGTTTGTGTCCCAGTCCTAAATGGAGTGGAATCACATGCAGTTTCTGGTCCTAAGAGCAAGAGTTGTTTTATGGTAAGAATAGTCACTATTGCGCTGCCATTGCCATACACAGGACAAATAGCACTGATGTCTGTTCCCAGCAAGTACAGTGTATTGGACTGAATAGGAGCTACTGTTCTTGTCAGTTTACTAAGCAGAGTTGAACTAAATATGGTCCGTGTGTGTAGGAAGCATAGTTCTTATGTTCTGAGCAAGCTCACTGTTCTGGCCCTACAGGAAACACAGTAGAGTAGAAGAGTGCTCTTTTCTCTAAAGGAGAGTGTGTTTCTTGTAAGGCGAGCTAGCGTTTGTTTCCCAGTTTTAAATGGAGTTGAATCACATTCAGTTCCTGGTCCTACTAACAAGAGTTGTTTTCTGGTAAAAAAAGTCACTATTGCGCTCCCATTGCCATGCAAAGGGCAAATAGCACTCGCGTCTTTTCCCAGCAAGTACAGTGTATTGGACTGAATAGGAGCTACTGTTCTTGTCAGTTTCCTAAGCAGAGTTGAACTAGATATGGTCCATGTGTGTAGGAAGCACAGTTCTTTTGTTCTGAGCAAGCTGACTGTTCTGGCCCTACAGGAAACACAGTAGAGTATATGAGTGCTCTTTTCTCTAAAGCAGTGTGTTTCTTGTAAGGCGAGCTACCGTTTGTTTCCCAGTCCTAAATGGAGTTGAATCACATGCAGTTTCTGGTCCTACGAGCAAGAGTTGTTTCTGGTAAGGAAAGTCACTATTGCGCTCCCTTTGTCATACACAGTGCAAATAGCACATGCGTCTGTTCCCAGCAATTACAGTGTATTGGACTAAAGAGGACCTACTGTTCTTCTCCGTTTCCTAAACAGAGTTGAACTAGATATGGCACGTGTTTGTAGGAAGCACAGTTCTTATGTTCTGAGCAAGCTCACTGTTCTGGCCCTATAGGAAACACAGTAGAGTAGAAGAGTGCTCTTTTTCTAAAGCAGAGTGTGTTTCTTGTAAGGAGAGCTAGCGTTTGTTTCCCAGTCCTAAATGGAGTTGAATCACATGAAGTTTCTGGTCCTAGAGGCAAGAGTTTTTTTATGGTAAGAATAGTCACTATTGCGCTGCCATTGCCACAAACAGGACAAAAAGCACTGGCGTCTGTTCCCAGCAAGTACAGTGTATTGTACTGAAGAGGAGCTACTGTTCTTCTCAGTTTCTTAAGCAGAGTTGAACTAGATATTGCCCGTGTGTCTAGGAAGCACAGTTCATTTGTTGTGAGCAAGCTCACTGTTCTGGCCCTATAGGAAACACAGTAGAGTAGAAGTGTGCTCTTTTCTCAAAAGCAGAGTGTGTTTCTTGTAAGGCGAGCTAGAGTTTGTTTCCCAGTCCTAAATGGAGTTGAGTCACGTGCAGTTTTTTGTCCTTCGAGCAAGAGTTGTTTTCTGGTAAGACGAGTCACTATTCTGCTCCAATTGCCATACACAGTGCAAATAGCACTCGCGTCTGTTCCCAGCAAGTACAGTGTATTGGACTTAATAGGAGCTACTCTTCTTGTCAGTTTCCTAAGCAGAGTTGAACTAGATATGGTCCATGTGTGTAGGAAGCACAGTTCTTTTGTTCTGACCAAGATCACTGTTTGGACCCCATAGGAAACACAGTAGAGTAGAAGAGTGCTCTTTTCTCAAAAGCAGAGTGTGTTTCTTGTAGGCGAGCTAGCGTTTGTTTCCCAGTCCTAAATGGAGTGGAATCACATGCAGTTTGTGGTCCTATGAGCAAGAGTTGTTGTATGATAAGAATAGTCACTATTGCGCTGCCATTGCCATATACAGGACAAATAGCACTGGCGTCGGTTCCCAGCAAGTACAGTGTATTGGACTGAAGAGGATCTACTGCTCTGGTCAGGTTCCTAAGCAGAATTGAACTAGATATGGCCGTGTGTGTAGGAAACACAGTTCTTTTGTTCTGAGCAAGCTCACTGTTCGGACCCCATAGGAAACACAGTAGAGTAGAAGAGTGCTCTTTTCTCAAAAGCAGAGTGTGTTTCTTGTAAGGCGAGCTAGCGTTTGTTTCCCAGTCCTAAATGGAGTTGAATCACATGCAGTTTCTGGTCCTACGAACAAGAGTTGTTTTCTGGTAAGGAAAGTCACTATTGCGCTCCCATTGCCATACACAGGGCAAATAGCACTCGCGTCTTTTCCCAGCAAGTACAGTGTATTGGACTGAATAGGAGCTACTGTTCTTGTCAGTTTCCTAAGCAGAGTTGAACTACATATGGTCCTCGTGTGTAGGAAGCACAGTTCTTTTGTTCTGAGCAAGCTCACTGTTTGGACCCCATAGGAAACACAGTTGAGTAGAAGAGTGCTCTTTTCTCTAAAGCAGAGTGTGTTTCTTGTAAGGCGAGCTAGCGTTTGTGTCCCAGTCCTAAATGGAGTTGAATCACATGAAGTTTCTGGTCCTAGAGGCAAGAGTTTTTTTATGGTAAGAATAGTCACTATTGCGCTGCCATTGCCACACACAGGACAAAAAGCACTGACGTCTGTTCCCAGCAAGTACAGTGTATTGTACTGAAGAGGAGCTACTGTTCTTCTCAGTTTCTTAAGCAGAGTTGAACTAGATATTGCCCGTGTGTCTAGGAAGCACAGTTCATTTGTTCTGAGCAAGCTCACTGTTCTGGCCCTATAGGAAACACAGTAGAGTAGAAGTGTGCTCTTTTCTCAAAAGCAGAGTGTGTTTCTTGTAAGGCGAGCTAGAGTTTGTTTCCCAGTCCTAAATGGAGTTGAGTCACGTGCAGTTTTTTGTCCTACGAGCAAGAGTTGTTTTCTGGTAAGACGAGTCAGTATTCTGCTCCAATTGCCATACACAGTGCAAATAGCACTCGCGTCTGTTAACAGCAAGTACAGTGTATTGGACTGAATAGCAGCTAGTGTTCTTGTCAGTTTCCTAAGCAGAGTTGAACTAGATATGGTCCATGTGTGTAGGAAGCACAGTTCTTTTGTTCTGAGTAAGCTCACTGTTCGGACCCTATAGGAAACACAGTAGAGTAGAAGAGTGCTCTTTTCTCAAAAGCAGAGTTTGTTTCTTGTAAGGCGAGATAGCGTTTGTTTCCCAGTCCTAAATGGAGTTGAATCACATGCAGTTTGTGGTCCTACGAGCAAGAGTTCTTTTATGATAAGAATAGTCACTATTCCGCTGCCATTGCCATACACAGGACAAATAGCACTGGCGTCTGTTCCCAGCAAGTACAGTGTATTGGACTGAAGAGGATCTACTGCTCTGGTCAGGTTCCTAAGCAGAATTGAACTAGATATGGCCGTTTGTGTAGGAAGCACAGTTCTTTTGTTCTGAGCAAGCTCACTGTTCGGACCCCATAGGAAACACAGTAGAGTAGAAGAGTGCTCTTTTCTCAAAAGCAGAGTGTGTTTCTTGTAAGGCGAATTACCGTTTGTTTCCCAGTCCTAAATGGAGTTGAATCACATGCAGTTTCTGTTCCTACGAGCAAGAGTTGTTTTCTGGTAAGGAAAGTCACTATTGTACTCCCATTGCCATACACAGTGCAAATAGCACTGGCGTCTGTTCCCAGCACGTACAGTGTATCGGACTGAAGAGGATCTAATGTCTTGTCAGTTTCCTAAGCAGAGTTGAACTAGATAAGGCCCGTGTGTGTAGGAAGCACAGTTCTTATGTTCTGAGCAAGCTCACAGTTCTGGCCCTATAGGAAACACAGTAGAGTAGAAGAGTGGTCTTTTCTCAAAAGCAGAGTGTGTTTCTTGTAAGGCGAGCTAGCGTTTGTTTCCTAGACCTAAATGGAGTTGAATCACATGCAGTTTCTGGTCCTACGAACAAGAGTTGTTTTCTGGTAAGGAAAGTCACCATTGAGCTCCCATTGCCATACACAGGGCAAATAGCACTCGCGTCTTTTCCCAGCAAGTACAGTGTATCGGACTGAAGAGGAGCTACTGTTCTTGTCAGATTCCTAAGCAGAGTTGAACTACATATGGTCCTTGTGTATAGGAAGCACAGTTCTTTTTTTCTGAGCAAGCTCACTCTTTGGACCCCATAGGAAACACAGTAGAGTAGAAGAGTGCTCTTTTCTCTAAAGCAGAGTGTGTTTCTTGTAAGGCGAGCTAGCGTTTGTGTCCCAGTCCTAAATGGAGTTGAATCCCATGCAGTTTCTGGTACTACGAGCAAGAGTTGATTTCTGGTAAGTAGAGTCACTATTGCGCTGCCATTGCCATACCCAGGACAAATAGCACTGGCGTCTGTTCGCAGCAAGTACAGTGTATTGGGCTGAAGAGGATATACTGTTCTTGTCAGTTCCTAACCAGACTTGAACTAGTTATGGCCGTGTGTGTAGGAAGCACAGTTTTTTTGTTCTGAGCAAGCTCACTGTTCGGACCCCATAGGAAACACAGTAGAATAGAAGACTGCTTTTTTCTCAAAAGCAGAGTGTGTTTCTTTTAAGGCGAGCTAGCGTTTTTTTCCCATTCCTAAATGGAGTGGAATCACATGCAGTTTCTGGTCCTAAGAGCAAGAGTTGTTTTCTGGTAAGGGAAGTCAATATTGCACTCCCATTGCCATAAACAGTGCAAATAGCCTTCCCGTCTATTCCCAGCAAGTACAGCGTATTGGACTGAAGAGGAGCTACTGTTCTTGTCAGTTTACTAAGCAGAGTTGAACTAGATATGGTCCATGTGTGTAGGAAGCATAGTTCTTTTGTTCTGAACTAGCTCACTGTTTGGACCCCATAGGAAACACAGTAGAGTAGAAGAGTGCTCTTTTCTCTAAAGCAGAGTGTGTTTCTTGTAAGGCGAGCTAGCGTTTGTTTCCCAGTCCTAAATGGAGTGGAATCACATGCAGTTTCTGGTCCTACGAGCAAAAGTTTTTTTCTGGTAAGGAAAGTCACTATTGCGCTCCCATTGCCATACACAGTGCAAATAGCCTTCCCGTCTGTTCCCAGGAAGTACAGTGTGTTGGACTGAAGAGGATCTACTATTCTTCTCAGTTTCCTAAGCAGAGTTGAACTAGATATGGCCCGTGTGTTTAGGAAGTACAGGTCTTTTTTTCTGAGCAAGCTCACTGTTCTGGCCCTATAGGAAACACAGTAGAGTAGAAGAGTGCTCTTTTCTCAAAAGCAGAGTGTGTTTCTTGTAAAGCGAGCTAGAGTTTGTTTCCCAGTCCTAAATGGAGTTTAATCACATGCAGTTTCTGGTCCTACGAGCAAGAGTTGTTTTCTGGTAAGAAGAGTCACTATTGCGCTGCCATTGCCCTACACAGGACAAATAGCACTGGCGTCTGTTCCCAGCAAGTACAGTGTATTGGACTGAAGAAGATCTACTATTCTTGTCAGGTTCCTAAGCACACTTGAACGAGATATGGCCGTGTGTGTAGGAAGCACAGTTTTTTTGTTCTGAGCAAGCTCACTTTTCGGAACACATAGGAAACACAGTAGAGTAGAAGAGTGCTCTTTTCTCAAAAGCAGAGTGTTTTTCTTGGAAGTCGAGCTAGCGTTTGTTTCCCAGTCCTAAATGGAGTTGAGTCACATGCAGTTTTTTGTCCTACGAGCAAGAGTTGTTTTCTGGTAAGACAAGTCACTATCGTGCTCCAATTGCCATACACAGTGCAAATAGCACTCGCGTCTGTTCCCCGCAAGTACAGTGTATTCGTCTGAAGAGGAGCTACTGTTCTTGTTTGTTTCCTAAGCAGAGTTGAACTAGATATGGCCCGTGTGTGTAGGAAGCACAGTTCTTTTGTTCTGAGCAAGCTCACTCTTTGGACCCCATAGGAAACACAGTAGTGTAGAAGAGTGCTCTTTTCTCAAATGCAGAGTGTGTTTCATGTAAGGCGAGCTAGCATTTGTTTCCCAGTCCTAAATGGAGTTGAATCACATGCAGTTTCTGGTCCTACGAGCAAGAGTTGTTTTCTGGTAAGGAAAGTCACTATTGTGCTCCCATTGCCATACACAGTGCAAATAGCACTCGCGTCTGTTCTCAGCAAGTACAGTGTATCGAACTGAAGAGGAGCTACTGTTCTTGTCAGTTTCCTAAACAGAGTTGAACTAGATATGGCCCGTGTGTGTAGGAAGCACAGTTCTTTTGTTCTGACCAAGATCACTGTTTGGACCCCATAGGAAACACAGTAGAGTAGAAGAGTGCTCTTTTCTCAAAAGCAGAGTGTGTTTCTTGTAGGCGAGCTAGCGTTTGTTTCCCAGTCCTAAATGGAGTGGAATCACATGCAGTTTGTGGTCCTACGAGCAAGAGTTGTTGTATGATAAGAATAGTCACTATTGCGCTGCCATTGCCATATACAGGACAAATAGCACTGGCGTCTGTTTCCAGCAAGTACAGTGTATTGGACTGAAGAGGATCTACTGCTCTGGTCAGGTTCCTAAGCAGAATTGAACTAGATATGGCCGTGTGTGTAGGAAACACAGTTCTTTTGTTCTGAGCAAGCTCACTGTTCGGACCCCATAGGAAACACAGTAGAGTAGAAGAGTGCTCTTTTCTCAAAAGCAGAGTGTGTTTCTTGTAAGGCGAGCTAGCGTTTGTTTCCCAGTCCTAAATGGAGTTGAATCACATGCAGTTTCTGGTCCTACGAACAAGAGTTGTTTTCTGGTAAGGAAAGTCACTATTGTGCTCCCATTGCCATACACAGGGCAAATAGCACTCACGTCTTTTCCCAGCAAGTACAGTGTATTGGACTGAATAGGAGCTACTGTTCTTGTCAGTTTCCTAAGCAGAGTTGAACTACATATGGTCCTCGTGTGTAGGAAGCACAGTTCTTTTGTTCTGAGCAAGCTCACTGTTTGGACCCCATAGGAAACACAGTAGAGTAGAAGAGTGCTCTTTTCTCTAAAGCAGAGTGTGTTTCTTGTAAGGCGAGCTAGCGTTTGTGTCCCAGTCCTAAATGGAGTTGAATCACATGCAGTTTCTGTTCCTAGGAGCAAGAGTTTTTTTGTGGTAAGAATAGTCACTATTACGCTGCCATTGCCATACACAGGACAAATAGCACTGGCGTTTGTTCCCAGCAAGTACAGTGTATTGGACTGAAGAGGATCTACTGTTCTTGTCAGGTTCCTAAGCAGAATTGAACTAGATATGGCCGTGTGTGTAGGAAGCACAGTTCTTATGTTCTGAGCAAGCTCATTGTTCTGGCACTACAGGAAACACAGTAGAGTAGAAGAGTGCTCTTTTCTCAAAAGCAGAGTGTGTTTTTGTAAGGCGAGCTAGCGTTTGTTTCCTAGTCCTAAATGGAGTTGAATCACATGCAGTTTCTGGTCCTACGAACAAGAGTTTTTTTCTGGTAAGGAAAGTCACTATTGCGCTCCAATTGCCATACACAAGACAAATAGCACTCGCGTCTTTTACCAGTAAGTACAGTGTATTGGACTGAATAGGAGCTACTGTTCTTGTCAGTTTACTAAGCAGAGTTGAACTAGATATGGCCCGTGTGTGGGAAGCACAGTTCTTATGTTCTGAGCAAGCTCACTGTTCTGGCCCTATAGGAAACACAGTAGAGTAGAAGTGTGTTCTTTTTCTAAAGGAGAGTGTGTTTCTTGTAAGGCGAATTACCGTTTGTTTCCCAGTCCTAAATGGAGTTGAATCACATGCAGTTTCTGGTCCTACAAGCAAGAGTTGTTTTCTGGTAAGGAAAGTCACTATTGGTCTCCCTTTGCCATACACAGTGCAAATAGTACTCGCGTCTGTTCCCAGAAAGTACAGTGTATCGGACTGAAGAGGAGCTACTGTTCTTGTCAGTTTCCTAGGCAGAGTTGAACTAGATATGGCCCGTGTGTTTAGGAAGCAGAGTTATTATGTTCTGAGCAAGCTCACTGTTCTGGCCCTATAGAAAACACAGTAGAGTAGAAGAGTGCTCTTTTCTCTAAGGCAGAGTGTGTTTCTTTTAAGGCGAGCTCGCATTTGTTTCCCAGTCTTAAATGGAGTTGAATCACATGCAGTATTTGGTCCTACCAGCAAGAGTTGTTTTCTGATAAGAAGAGTCACTATTGTGTTCCAAATGCCATACACTGTGCAAATAGCACTCGGCTCTGTTCCCAGCAAGTACAGTGTATTGGACTGAATAGGAGCTACTGTTCTTGTCAGTTTCATAAGCAGAGTTGAACTAGATATGATCCATGTGTGTAGGAAGCACAGTTCTTTTGTTCTGAGCAAGCTCACTGTTTGGACCCCATAGGAAACACAGTAGAGTAGAAGAGTGCTCTTTTCTCTAAAGCAGTGTGTTTGTTGTAAGTCGAGCTAGCATTTCTTTCCCAGTCCTAAATGGAGTTGAATCACATGCAGTTTCTGGTCCTAGGAGCAAGAGTTGTTTTCTGGTAAGGAAAGTCACTAATGCGCTCCCATTGCCATACACAGTGCAAATAGCCCTCCCGTCTGTTCCCAGCAAGTACAGTGTATTGGACTGAAGAGGAGCTACTGTTCTTGTCAGTTTCCTAAGAAGAGTTGAACTAGATATGGCCCGTGTGGGTAGGAAGCACAGTTCTTTTTTTCTGAGCAAGCTCACTGTTCTGGCCCTATAGGAAACACAGTAGAGAAGAATAGTGCTCTTTTCTCAAAAGCAGAGTGTGTTTCTTGTAAAGTGAGCTAGAGTTTGTTTTCCAGTCCTAAATGGAGTTGAGTCACATGCAGTTTTTTGTCCTATGAGCAAGAGTTGTTTTCTGGTAAGACGAGTCACTATTGTGCTCCATTTGCGATACACAGTGCAAATAGCACTGGCGTCTGTTCCCAGCAAGTACAGTGTATTGGACTGAAGAGGATCTACTGTTCTTGTCAGTTTCCTAAGCAGAGTTGAACTAGATATGGCCCGTGTGTGGGAAGCAAAGTTCTTTTGTTCTGAGCTAGCTCACTGTTCTGGCCCTATAGGAAACACAGTAGAGTAGAAGAGTGCTCTTTTTCTAAAGCAGAGTGTGTTTCTTGTAAGGAGAGCTAGCATTTGTTTCCCAGTCCTAAATGGACTTGAATCACATGCAGTTTCTGGTCCTAGGAGCAAGAGTTTTTTTATGGTATGAATAGTCACTATTGCGCTGCCATTGCCACACAGAACAAATAGCACTGGCGTCTGTTCTCAGCAAGTACACTGTATTGGACTGAAGAGGATCTACTGTTCTTGTCAGGTTCCTAAGCAGACTTGAACGAGATATGACCCTGTGTGTAGGAAGCACAGTTTTTTTGTTCTGAGCAAGCTCTCTTTTCGGAACACATAGGAAACACAGTAGAGTAGATGAGTGCTCTTTTCTCTAAAGCAGAGTGTGTTTATTGGAAGTCGAGCTAGCGTTTGTTTCCCAGTCCTAAATGGAGTTGAGTCACATGCAGTTTTTTGTCCTACGAGCAAGAGTTGTTTTCTGGTAAGACAAGTCACTATTGTGCTCCAATTGCCATAAACAGTGCAAATAGCACTCGCGTCTATTCCCTGAAAGTACAGTGTATTCGACTGAAGAGGAGCTACTGTTCTTGTCAGTTTCCTAAGCAGAGTTGAACTACATATGGTCCATGTGTGTAGGAAGCACAGTTCTTTTGTTCTGACCAAGCACACTGTTTGGACCCCATAGGAAACACAGTAGAGTAGAAGAGTGCTCTTTTCTCAAAAGCAGAGTGTATTTCCTGTAAGGCGAGCTAGCGTTTGTTTCCTAGTCCTAAATGGAGTGGAATCACATGCAGTTTGTGGTCCTACGAGCAAGAGTTGTTTTATGGTAAGAATAGTCACTATTGCGCTGCCATTGCCACATACAGGACAAATAGCACTGGCGTCTGTTCCCAGCAAGTACAGTGTATTGGACTGAAGAGGATCTACTGCTCTGGTCAGGTTCCTAAGCAGAATTGAACTAGATATGGCCGTGTGTGTAGGAAGCACAGTTCTTTTGTTCTGAGCAAGCTCACTGTTCGGACCCCATAGGAAACACAGTAGATTAGAAGAGTGATCTTTTCTCAAAAGCAGAGTGTGTTTCTTTTAAGGTGAGCTAGCGTTTTTTTCCCATTCCTAAATGGAGTTGAATCACATGCAGTTTCTGGTCCTACGAGCAAGCGTTGTATTCTGTTAAGGCAAGTCAATATTGCACTCCTATTGCCATACACAGTGCAAATAGTCCTCCCGTCTTTTCGCAGCAAGTACAGTGTATTGGACTGAAGAGGACCTACTGTTCTTGTCAGTTTCCTAAGAAGATTTGAACTAGATATGGCCCGTGTGTTTAGGAAGCACAGTTCTTTTTTTCTGAGCAAGCTCACTGTTCTGGCCCTATAGGAAACACAGAGGAGTAAAAGAGTGCTCTTTTCTCAAAAGCAGAGTGTGTTTCTTGTAAAGCAGCTAGAGTTTGTTTCCCAGTCCAAAATGGAGTTGAGTCACATGCAGTTTTTTGTCCTATGAGCAAGAGTTGTTTTCTGGTAAGACGAGTCACTATTGTGCTCCAATTGCCATACACAGTGCAAATAGCACTGGCGTCTGTTCCCAGCAAGTACAGTCTATTGGACTGAAGAGGATCTACTGTACTTGTCAGTTTCCTAAGAAGAGTTGAACTAGATATGGCCCATGTGTGGGAAGCACAGTTCTTTTGTTCTGAGCAAGCTCACTGTTCTGTCCCTATAGCAAACACAGTAGAGTAGAAGAGTGCTTTTTTCTCTAAAGCAGTGTGTTTCTTGTAAGGCGAGCTAGCGTTTGTTTCCCAGTCCTAAATGGAGTTGAATCACATGCAGTTTCTGGTCCTACGAGCAAGAGTTGTTTCTGGTAAGGAAAGTCACTATTGCGCTCCCTTTGTCATACACAGTGCAAATAGCTCATGCGTCTGTTCCCAGCAAGTACAGTGTATTGGACTGAAGAGGACCTACTGTTCTTCTCAGTTTCCTAAGCAGAGTTGAACTAGATAAGGCACGTGTGTGTAGGAAGCACAGTTCTTATGTTCTGAGCAAGCTCACTGTTCTGGCCCTATAGGAAACACAGTAGAGTAGAAGAGTGCACTTTTTCTAAAGCAGAGTGTGTTTCTTGTAAGGAGAGCTAGCGTTTGTTTCCCAGTCCTAAATGTAGTTGAATCACATGAAGTTTCTGGTCCTAGAGGCAAGAGTTTTTTTATGGTAAGAATAGTCACTATTGCGCTGCCATTGCCATACACTGGACAAAAAGCACTGGCGTCTGTTCCCAGCAAGTACAGTGTATTGGATTGAAGAGGAGCTACTGTTCTTCTCAGTTTCCTAAGCAGAGTTGAACTAAATATTGCCCGTGTGTCCAGGAAGCACAGTTCATTTTTCTGAGCAAGCTCACTGTTCTGGCCTTATAGGAAACACAATAGAGTAGAAGAGTGCTCTTTTCTCTAAAGCAGAGTGTGTTTCTTGTAAGGCGAGCTCGCGTTTGTTTCCCAGTCCTAAATGGAGTTGAGTCACATGCAGTTTTTGGTCCTACGAGCAAGAGTTGTTTTCTGGTAAGAAGAGTCACTATTGTGCTCCAAATGCCATACACAGTGCAAACAGCACTCGGGTCTGTTCCAAGCAATTACAGTGTATTGGACTGAATAGGAGCTACTGTTCTTGTCAGTTTCATAAGCAGAGTTGAACTAGATATGATCCATGTGTGTAGGAAGCACAGTTCTTTTGTTCTGAGCAAGCTCACTGTTTGGACCCCATAGGAAACACAGTAGAGTAGAAGAGTGATCTTTTCTCTAAAGCAGACTGTGTTTCTTGTAAGGCGAGCTAGCGTTTGTGTCCCAGTCCTAAATGGAGTTGAATCCCATGCAGTTTCTGGTACTACGAGTAAGAGTTGTTTTCTGGTAAGTAGAGTCACTATTGCGCTGCCATTGCCATACCCAGGAAAATAGCACTGGCGTCTGTTCGCAGCAAGTACAGTGTATTGGGCTGAAGAGGATCTACTGTTCTTGTCAGGTTCCTAAGCAGACTTGAACTAGATATGGCTGTGTGTGTAGGAAGCACAGTTTTTTTGTTCTGAGCAAGCTCACTGTTCGGACCCCATAGGAAAAACAGTAGAGTAGAAGAGTGCTTTTTTCTCAAAAGCAGAGTCTGTTTCTTTTAAGGCGAGCTAGCGTTTTTTTCCCATTCCTAAATGGAGTGGAATCACATGCAGTTTCTGGTCCTAAGAGCAAGAGTTGTTTTCTGGTAAGGGAAGTCTATATTGCACTCCCATTGCCATAAACAGTGCAAATAGCCTTCCCGTCTTTTCCCAGCAAGTACAGCGTATTGGACTGAAGAGGAGGTACTGTTCTTGTCAGTTTACTAAGCAGAGTTGAACTAGATATGGTCAGTGTGTGTAGGAAGCTTAGTTCTTTTGTTCTGAACAAGCTCACTGTTTGGACCCCATAGGAAACACAGTAGAGTAGAAGAGTGCTCTTTTCTCTAAAGCAGAGTGTGTTTCTTGTAAGGCGAGCTAGCGTTTGTTTCCCAGTCCTAAATGGAGTGGAATCACATGCAGTTTCTGGTCCTACGAGCAAGAGTTGTTTTCTGGTAAGGAAAGTCACTATTGCGCTCCCATTGCCATACACAGTGCAAATAGCCTTCCCGTCTGTTCCCAGCAAGTACAGTGTATTGGACTGAAGAGGAGCTACTGTTCTTCCCAGTTTCCTAAGCAGAGTTGAACTAGATATGGCCCGTGTGTTTAGGAAGTACAGTTCCTTTTTTCTGATCAAGCTCACTGTTCTGGCCCTATAGGAAACACAGTAGAGTAGAAGAGTGCTTTTTTCTCTAAAGCAGAGTGTGTTTCTTGTAAAGCGAGCTAGAGTTGTTTCCCAGTCCTAAATGGAGTTGAATCACATGCAGTTTCTGGTCCTACGACCAAGAGTTGTTTTCTGGTAAGAAGAGTCACTATTGTGCTGCCATTGCCCTACACAGGACAAATACCACTGGCGTCTGATCCCAGCAAGTACAGTGTATTGGACTGAAGAAGATCTACTATTCTTGTCAGGTTCCTAAGCAGACTTGAACGAGATATGACCGTGTGTGTAGGAAGCACAGTTTTTTTGTTCTGAGCAAGCTCACTTTTCGGAACATATAGGAAACACAGTAGAGTAGAAGAGTGCTCTTTTCTCAAAAGCAGAGTGTTTTTCTTGGAAGTCGAGCTAGCGTTTGTTTCCCAGTCCTAAATGGAGTTGGGTCACATGCAGTTTTTTGTGCTACGAGCAAGAGTTGTTTTCTGGTAAGACAAGTCACTATTGTGCTCCAATTGCCATACACAGTGCAAATAGCACTCGCGTCTGTTCCCTGCAAGTACAGTGTATTGGAGTGAAGAGGAGCTACTGTTCTTGTTTGTTTCCTAAGCAGAGTTGAACTAGATATAGCCCGTGTGTGTAGGAAGCACAGTTCTTTTGTTCTGAGCAAGCTCACTCTTTGGAACCCATAGGAAACACAGTAGAGTAGAATAGTGCTCATTTCTCAAAAGCAGAGTGTGTTTCTTGTAAAGTGAGCTAGAGTTTGTTTTCCAGTCATAAATGGAGTTGAGTCACAGACAGTTTTTGGTCCTATGAGCAAGAGTTGTTTTCTGGTAAGACGAGTCACTATTGTGCTCCAATTGCCATACTCAGTGCAAATAGCACTGGCGTCTGTTCCCAGCAAGTACAGTGTATTTGACTGAAGAGGATCTACTGTTCTTGTCAGTTTCCTAAGCAGAGTTGAACTAGATATGGCCCGTGTGTGGGAAGCACAGTTCTTTTGTTCTGAGCAAGCTCACTGTTCTGGCCCTGTAGGAAACACAGTAGAGTAGAAGAGTGCTGTTTTTCTAAAGCAGAGTGTGCATCTTGTAAGGAGAGCTAGCGTTTGTTTCCCAGTCCTAAATGGACTTGAATATCATGCAGTTTCTGGTCCTAGGAGCAAGAGTTTTTTTATGGTATGAATAGTTACTATTGCGTTTCCATTGCCATACACAGAACAAATAGCACTGGCATCTGTTCCCAGCAAGGACAGTGTATTGGACTGAAGAGGAGCTACTGTTCTTGTCAGATTTATAAGCAGAATTGAACTAAATATGGCCGTGTGTGTAGGAAGCACAGTTCTTTTGTTCTGAGCAAGCTCACTGTTTTGGCCCTATAGGAAACACAGTAGTGTAGAAGAGTGCTCTTTTCTCAAAAGCAGATTGTGTTTCTTGTAAGGCGAGCTAGCCATTGTTTCCCAGTCCTAAATGGAGTTGAATCACATGCAGTTTCTGGTCCTCCGAGCAAGAGTTGTTTTCTGGTAAGGAAAGTCACTATTCCGCTCCCTTTGCCATACACAGTGCAAATAGCACTCGCGTCTGTTCCCAGCAAGTACAGTGTATCGGAATGAAGAGGAGCTACTGTTATTGTCATTTTCCTAAGAAGAGTTGAATTAAATATGGCACGTGTGTTTAGGAAGCACTGTTATTATTTTCTGAGCAAGCTCACTGTTCTGAACCTATAGGAAACACAGTAGAGTAGAAGAGTGCTTTTTTCTCTAAAGCAGAGTATGATTCTTGTAAGGCGAGCTCACGGTTGTTTCCCAGTTATAAATGGAGTTGAGTCACATGCAGTTTTTGGTCCTACGAGCAAGAGTTGTTTTCTGGTAAGAAGAGTCACTATTGTGCTCCAAATGCCATACACAGTGCAAAGAGCACTCGGGTCTGTTCCCAGCAAGTACAGTGTATTGGACTGAATAGGAGCTACTGTTCCTGTCAGTTTCCTAAGAAGAGTTGAACTAGATATGGCCCGTGTGGGTAGGAAGCACAGTTCTTTTTTTCTGAGCAAGCTCACTGTTCTGGCCCTATGGGAAACACAGTAGAGTAGAATAGTCCTCTTTTCTCAAAAGCAGAGTGTGTTTCTTGTAAAGTGAGCTAGAGTTTGTTTTCCAGTCCTAAATGGAGTTGAGTCACAGACAGTTTTTGGTCCTATGAGCAAGAGTTGTTTTCTGGTAAGACGAGTCACTAATGTGCTCCAATTGCCATACACAGTGCAAAGAGCACTCGGGTCTGTTCCCAGCAAGTACAGTGAATTGGACTGAATAGGAGCTACTGTTCTTGTAAGTTTCATAAGCAGAGTTGAACTAGATATGGTCCATGTGTGTAGGAAGCACAGTGCTTTTGTTCTGAGCAAGCTCACTTTTTGGACCCCATAGGAAACACAGTAGAATAGAAGAGTGCTCTTTTCTCAAAAGCACAGTGTGTTTCTTGTAAGGCGAGCTAGCATTTGTTTCCCAGTCCTAAATGGCGTTGAATCACATGCAGTTTGTGGTCCTACGAGCAAGAGTTGTTTTCTGGTAAGGAAAGTAACTATTGCGCTCTCATTGCCATACACAGTGTAAATAGAACTCGCGTCTGTTCCCAGCATGTACAGTGTATTGGACTGAAGAGGAGCTACGGTTCTTGTCAGTTTCCTAAGCAGAGTTGAACTAGATATGGTCCATGTGTGTAGGAAGCACACTTCTTTTGTTCTGATCAAGCTCACTGTATGGACCCCATAGGAAACACAGTAGAGTAGAAAAGTGCTCTTTTCTAAAGCAGTGTGTTTCTTGTAAGGCGAGCTAGCGTTTGTTTCCCAGTCCTAAATGGAGTTGAATCACATGCAGTTTCTGGTCCTACGAGCAAGAGTTGTTTTCTGGTAGGAAAGTCACTATTGTGCTCCCAATGCCATACACAATGCAAATAGCACATGCGTCTGTTCCCAGCAAGTACAGTGTATTGGACTGAAGAGGAGCTACTGTTCTTGTCAGTTTCCTACGCAGAGTTTAACTAGATATGGCCCGTGTGTCTAGGAAGCACAGTTCATTTGTTCTGAGCAAGCTCACTTTTCTGGACCTATAGGAAACACAGTAGAGTAGAATAGTGCTCTTTTCTCAAAAGCAGAGTGTGTTTCTAGTAAGGCGAGCTAGAGTTTGTTTCCCAGTCCTAAATGGAGTTGAGTCACATGCAGTTTTTTGTCCTACGAGTAAGAGTTGTTTTCTGGTAAGACAAGTCACTATTTTGCTCCAATTGCCATACACAGTGCAAATAGCACTCGCGTCTGTTCTCAGCAAGTACAGTGTATCGAACTGAAGAGGAGCTACTGTTCTTGTCAGTTTCCTAAGCAGAGTTGAACTAGATATGGCCCGTGTGAGTAGGAAGCACAGATATTATGTTCTGAGCAAGCTCACTGTTCTGGCCCTACAGGAAACACAGTAGAGTAGATGAGTGCTCTTTTCTCTAAAGCATAGTGTGTTTCTTGTAAGGCCAGCTCGCGTTTGTTTTCCAGTCCTAAATGGAGTTGAGTCACAGACAGTTTTTGGTCCTACGAGCAAGAGCTGTTTTCTGGTAAAAAGAGTCACTATTGCGCTCTAAATGCCATACACAGTGCAAATAGCACTCGTGTCTGTTCCCTGCAAGTACAGTGTATTGGACTGAATAGGAGCTACTGTTCTTGTCAGTTTCCTAAGCAGAGTTGAACTAGATATGGTCCATGTGTGTAGGAAGCACAGTTCTTTTGTTCTGACCAAGGTCACTGTTTGGACCCCATAGGAAACACAGTAGAGTAGAAGAGTGCTCTTTTCTAAAGCAGTGTGTTTCTTGTAAGGAGAGCTAGCGTTTGTTTCCCAGTCTTAAATGGAGTTGAATCACATGCAGTTTCTGGTCCTACGAGCAAGAGTTGTTTTCTGGTAGGAAAGTCACTATTGTGCTCCCAATGCCATACACAATGCAAATAGCACATGCGTCTGTTCCCAGCAAGTACAGTGTATTGGACTGAAGAGGAGCTACTGTTCTTGTCAGTTTCCTAAGCAGAGTTTAACTAGATATGGCCCGTGTGTCTAGGAAGCACAGTTCATTTGTTCTGAGCAAGCTCACTGTTCTGGCCCTATAGGAAACACAGTAGAGTAGAATAGTGCTCTTTTCTCAAAAGCAGAGTGTGTTTCTAGTAAGGCGAGCTAGAGTTTGTTTCCCAGTCCTAAATGGAGTTGAGTCACATGCAGTTTTTTGTCCTACGAGTAAGAGTTGTTTTCTGGTAAGACGAGTCACTATTGTGCTCCAATTGCCATACACAGTGCAAATAGCACTCGCGTCTGTTCTCAGCAAGTACAGTGTATCGAACTGAAGAGGAGCTACTGTTCTTGTCAGTTTCCTAAGCAGAGTTGAACTAGATATGGCCCGTGTGTGTAGGAAGCACAGATATTATGTTCTGAGCAAGCTCACTGTTCAGTCCCTACAGGAAACACAGTAGAGTAGATGAGTGCTCTTTTCTCTAAAGCATAGTGTGTTTCTTGTAAGGCCAGCTCGCGTTTGTTTCCCAGTCCTGAATGGAGTTGAGTCACAGACAGTTTTTGGTCCTACGAGCAAGAGTTGTTTTCTGGTAAGAAGAGTCACTATTGCGCTCTAAATGCCATACACAGTGCAAATAGCACTCGCGTCTGTTCCCAGCAAGTACAGTGTATTGGACTGAATAGGAGCTACTGTTCTTGTCAGTTTCCTAAGCAGAGTTGAACTAGATATGGTCCATGTGTGTAGGAAGCACAGTTCTTTTGTTCTGACCATGGTCACTGTTTGGACCCCATAGGAAACACAGTAGAGTAGAAGAGTGCTCTTTTCTCAAAAGCAGAGTGTGTTTCTTGTAAGGGGAGGTAGCGTTTGTTTCCCAGTCCTAAATGGAGTGGAATCACATGCAGTTTGTCGTCCTACAAGCAAGAGTTGTTTTATGATAAGAATAGTCACTATTGCGCTGCCATTGCCATATACAGGACAAATAGCACTGGTGTCTGTTCCCAGCAAGTACAGTGTATTGGACTGAAGAGGATCTACTCCTCTGGTCAGGTTCCTAAGCAGAATTGAACTAGATATGGCCGTGTGTGTAGGAAGCACAGTTCTTTTGTTCTGAGCAAGCTCACTGTTCGGACCCCATAGGAAACACAGTAGAGTAGAAGAGTGCTCTTTTCTCAAAAGCAGAGTGTGTTTCTTGTAAGGCAAGCTAGCGTTTGTTTCCCAGTCCTAAATGGAGTTGAATCACATGCAGTTTCTGGTCCTACGAACAAGAGTTCTTTTCTGGTAAGGAAAGTTACTATTGCGCTCCCATTGCCATACACAGGGCAAATAGCACTCACGTCTTTTCCCAGCAAGTACAGTGTATTGGACTGAATAGGAGCTACTGTTCTTGTCAGATTCCTAAGCAGAGTTGAACTACATATGTTCCTCGTGTGTAGGAAGCACAGTTCTTTTGTTCTGAGCAAGCTCACTGTTTGGACCCCATAGGAAACACAGTAGAGTAGAAGTGTGCTCTTTTCTCTAAAGCAGAGTGTGTTTCTTGTAAGGAGAGCTAGCGTTTGTTTCCCAGTCCTAAATGGAGTTGAATCACATGCAGTTTCTGGTCATAGGAGCAAGAGTTTTTTTATGGTAAGAATAGTCACTATTGTGCTGCTATTGCCATACACAGGACAAATAGCACTGGCGTCTGTTCCCAGCAAGTACAGTGTATTGGACTGAGGAGGATCTACTGTTCTTGTCAGGTTCCTAAGCAGAATTGAACTAAATATGGCCGTGTGTGTAGGAAGCACAGTTCTTTTGTTCTGAGCAAGCTTACTGTTTTGGCCTATAGGAAACACAGTAGAGAACAGTGATCTTTTCTCAAAAGCAGATTGTGTTTCTTGTAAGGTGAGCTAGCATTTGTTTCCCAGTCCTAAATGGAATGCATGAACCACATGCAGTTTCTGGTCCTCCGAGCAAGAGTTGTTTTGCTGGTAAAAAAAATCACTATTGGGCTCCCTTTGCCACACAAAGTGCAAATAGCACTCGCGTCTGTTCCCAGCAAGTACAGTGTATCGGACTGAAGAGGAGCTACTGTTCTTGTTAGTTTCCTAAGCAGAGTTGAAGTAGATATGGCCCGTGTGTTTAGGAAGCACAGTTATTATGTTCTGAGCAAGCTCACTGTTCTGGCCCTGTAGGAAACACAGTAGAGTCGAAGAGTGCTCTTTTCTCTAAAGCAGAGTGTGTTTCTTGTAAGGCGAGCTCGCGTTTGTTTCCCAGGCCTAAATGGATTTGAGTCACATGCAGTTTTTGGTCCTACAAGCAAGAGTTTATTTCTGGTAAGAAGAGTCACTATTGTGCTCCAAATGCCATACACAGTGCAAATAGCACTCGCGTCTGTTCCCAGCATGTACAGTGTATTGGATTGAATACGAGCTACTGTTCTTGTCAGTTTCCTTAGCAGAGTTGAACTAGATATGGTCCATGTGTGTAGGAAGCACAGTTCTTTTGTTCTGAGCAATCTCACTGTTTGGACCCCATAGGAAACACAGTAGAGTAGAAGAGTGCTCTTTTCTAAAAAACAGAGAGTGTTTCTTGTAAGGCGAGCTAGCATTTGTTTCCCAGTCTTAAATGGCGTTGAATCACATGCAGTTTGTGTTCCTACGAGCAAGAGTTTTTTTCTGGTAAGGAGAGTCACTATTGTGCTTTCTTTGCCATACACAGTGCAAATAGCACTCGCGTCTGTTCCGAGCAAGTGCAGTGTATCGGACTGAAGAGGAGCTAATGTTCTTGTCAGTTTCTTAAGCAGAGTTGAGCTAGATATGGCCCGTGTGTGTAGGAAGCACAGTTCTTATGTTCTGAGCAAGCTCACTGTTCTGGCTCTATAGGAAACACAGTAGAGTAGATGAGTGCTCTTTTCTCTAAAGCAGAGTGTGTTTCTTGTAAGGCGAGCTAGCGTTTGTTTTGCAGTCCTAAAAGGAGTTGAATCCCATGCAGTTTCTGGTTCTACGAGCAAGAGTTGTTTCCTGGTAAGAAGAGTCACTATTGTGCTCCAAATGCCATACACAGTGCAAATAGCACTCGCGTCTGTTCCTGGCATGTAGAGTGTATTGGACTGAATAGGAGCTACTGTTCATGTCAGTTTCCTAAGCAGAGTTGAACTAGATATGGCCCGTGTGTGTAGGAAGCACAGTTCTTATGTTCTGAGCAAGCTCACTGTTCTGGCCCTATAGGAAACACAGTAGAGTAGATGACTGCTCTTTTCTCTAAAGCAGAGTGTGTTTTTGTAAGGCGAGCTAGCGTTTGTTTCCTAGTCCTAAATGGAGTTGAATCACATGCAGTTTCTGGTCCTACGAACAAGAGTTGTTTTCTGGTAAGGAAAGTCACATTGCGCACCCATTGCCATACACAGTGCAAATAGCACTCGCGTCTGTTCCCAGCAAGTACAGTGTATTGGACTGAATAGGTGCTATTGTTCTTGTCTGTTTTCTAAGCAGAGTTGAAGTAGATATGGCCCGTGTGTGTAGTAAGCACAGTTCTTTTGTTCTGAGCAAACTCACTGTTTGGACCCCATAGGAAACACAGTAGAGTAGAAGAGTGCTCTTTTCTCTAAAGCAGAGTGTGTTTCTTGTAAGGCGAGCTAGCGTTTGTTTCGCAGTCCTAAATGTAGTTGAATCCCATGCAGTTTCTGGTACTACGAGCAAGAGTTGTTTTCTGGTAAGAAGAGTCACTATTGTGCTCCAAATGCCATACACAGTGCAAATAGCACTCGCGTCTGTTCCAGGCATGTACAGTGTATTGGACTGAATAGGAGCTACTGTTCTTGTCAGTTTCCTAAGCAGAGTTGAACTAGATATGGTCCATGTGTGTAGGAAGCACAGTTCTTTTGTTCTGAGCAAGCTCACTGTTTGGACCCCATAGGAAACGTAGAAGAGTAGAAGAGTGCTCTTTTCTAAAAAGCAGAGAGTGTTTCTTGTAAGGCGAGCTAGCATTTGTTTCCCAGTCCTAAATGGAGTTGAGTCACAGACAGGTTTTGGTCCTAAGAGCAAGAGTTGTTTTCTGGTAAGAAGAGTCACTATTGCGTTCCAAATGCCATACACAGTGCAAAGAGCACTCGCGTCTGTTCCCACCATGTACAGTGTATTGGACTGAAGAGAAGCTACTGTTCTTGTCAGTTTCCTAAGCAGAGTTGAACTAGATATGGTCCATGTGTGTAGGAAGCACAGTTCTTTTGTTCTGAGCAAGCTCACTGTTTGGACCCCATAGAAAACACAGTAGAGTAGAAGAGTGCTCTTTTCTCAAAAGAAGAGTGTGTTTCTTGTAAGGCGAGCTAGCGTTTGTTTCCCAGGCCTAAATGGAGTGGAATCACATGCAGTTTCTGGTCCTACGAGCAAGGGTTGTTTTATGGTAAGAATAGTCACTATTGCGCTGCCATTGCCATACACAGGATAAATAGCACTGACGTCTGTTCCCAGCAAGTACAGTGTATTAGACTGAAGAGGATCTACTGTTCTTGTCAGGTTCCTAAGCAGAATTGAACTAGATATGGCCGTTTGTGTAGGAAGCACAGTTCTTTTGTTCTGAGCAAGCTCACTGTTCGGACACCATAGGAAACACAGTAGATTAGAAGAGTGCTCATTTCTGTAAAGCAGAGTGTGTTTCTTGTAAGGCGAGCTAGGGTTTGTTTCCTAGTCCTAAATGGATTTGAGTCACATGCAGTTTTTGGTCCTAAGAGCAAGAGTTGTTTTTTGGTAAGAAGAGTCACTATTGTGCTCTAAATGCCATACACAGTGCAAATAGCACTCGCGTCTGTTCCCTGCATGTACAGTGTATTGGACTGAATAGGAGCTACTATTCTTGTCAGTTTCCTAAGCAGAGTTGAACTAGATATGGTCCATGTGTGTAGGAAGCACAGTTCTTTTGTTCTGAGCAAGCTCACTGTTTGGACCCCGTAGGAAACACAGTAGAGTAGAAGAGTGCTCTTTTCTAAAAAGCAGAGAGTGTTTCTTGTAAGGCGAGCTAGCATTTGTTTCCCAGTCCTAAGTGGCGTTGAATCACATGCAGTTTGTGTTCCTACGAGCAAGAGGTGTTTTCTGGTAAGGAAAGTCACTATTGCGCTCTCATTGCCATACACAGTGCAAATAGCACTGGCGTCTCTTCCCAGCAAGTACAATGTATTGGACTGAAGAGGAGCTACTGTTCTTGTCAGTTTACTAAGCAGAGTTGAACTAGATATGGTCCATGTGTGTAGGAAGCACAGTTCTTTTGTTAAGAGCAAGCTCACTGTTTGGACCCCATAGGAAACACAGTAGAGTAGAAGAGTGCTCTTTTCTAAAAAGCAGAGAGTGTTTCTTGTAAGGCGAGCTAGCATTTGTTTCCCAGTCCTAAATGGAGTTGAATCACATGCAGTTTGTGTTCCTACGAGCAAGAGTTGTTTTCTGGTAAGGAAAGTCACTATTGCGCTCTCATTGCCATACACAGTGCAAATAGCACTCGCGTCTGTTCCCAGCAAGTACAGTGTATTGGACTGAAGAGGAGCTACTGTTCTTGTCAGTTTCTTAAGCAGAGTTGAGCTAGATATGGCCCGTGTGTGTAGGAAGAACAGTTCTTATGTTCTGAGCAAGCTCACTGTTCTGGCCCTATAGGAAACACAGTAGAGTAGATGAGTGCTCTTTTCTCTAAAGCAGAGTGTGTTTCTTGTAAGGCGAGCTAGCGTTTGTTTCCTAGTCCTAAATGGAGTTGAATCACATGCAGTTTCTGGTCCTACGAACAAGAGTTGTTTTCTGGTAAGGAAAGTCACATTGCGCACCCATTGCCATACACAGTGCAAATAGCACTCTCGTCTGTTTCCAGCAAGTACAGTGTATTGGACTGAATAGGTGCTATTGTTCTTGTCTGTTTTCTAAGCAGAGTTGAAGTAGATATGGCCCGTGTGTGTAGTAAGCACAGTTCTTTTGTTCTGAGCAAACTCACTGTTTGGATCCCATAGGAAACACAGTAGAGTAGAAGAGTGCTCTTTTCTCTAAAGCAGAGTGTGTTTCTTGTAAGGCGAGCTAGCGTTTGTTTCGCAGTCCTAAATGTAGTTGAATCCCATGCAGTTTCTGGTACTACGAGCAAGAGTTGTTTTCTGGTAAGAAGAGTCACTATTGTGCTCCAAATGCCATACACAGTGCAAATAGCACTCGCGTCTGTTCCAGGCATGTACAGTGTATTGGACTGAATAGGAGCTACTGTTCTTGTCAGTTTCCTAAGCAGAGTTGAACTAGATATGGTCCATGTGTGTAGGAAGCACAGTTCTTTTGTTCTGAGCAAGCTCACTGTTTGGACCCCATAGGAAACATAGAAGAGTAGAAGAGTGCTCTTTTCTAAAAAGCAGAGAGTGTTTCTTGTAAGGCAAGCTAGCATTTGTTTCCCAGTCCTAAATGGAGATGAGTCACAGACAGTTTTTGGTCCTACGAGCAAGAGTTGTTTTCTGGTAAGAAGAGTCACTATTGCGCTCCAAATGCCATACACAGTGCAAAGAGCACTCGCGTCTGTTCCCACCATGTACAGTGTATTGGACTGAAGAGAAGCTACAGTTCTTGCCAGTTTCCTAAGCAGAGTTGAACTAGATATGGTCCATGTGTGTAGGAAGCACAGTTCTTTTGTTCTGAGCAAGCTCACTGTTTGGACCCCATAGAAAACACAGTAGAGTAGAAGAGTGCTCTTTTCTCAAAAGCAGAGTGTGTTTCTTGGAAGGCGAGCTAGCATTTGTTTCCCAGTCCTAAGTGGCGTTGAATCACATGCCGTTTGTGTTCCTACAAGCAAGAGGTGTTTTCTGGTAAGAAGAGTCACTATTGCGCTCCAAATGCCATATACAGTGCAAATAGCAGTCGCGTCTGTTCCCACCATGTACAGTGTATTGGACTGAAGAGAAGCTACTGTTCTTGTCAGTTTCCTAAACAGAGTTGAACTAGATATGGTCCATGTGTGTAGGAAGCACAGTTCTTTTGTTCTGAGCAAGCTCACTGTTTGGACCCCATAGAAAACACAGTAGAGTAGAAGAGTGCTCTTTTCTCAAAAGCAGAGTGTGTTTCTTGTAACGCGAGCTCGCGTTTGTTTCCCAGGCCTAAATGGAGTGGAATCACATGCAGTTTCTGGTCCTACGAGCAATAGTTGTTTTATGGTAAGAATAGTAACTATTGCGCTGCCATTGCCATACACAGGACAAATAGCACTGGCGTCTGTTCCCAGCAAGTACAGTGTATTAGACTGAAGAGGATCTACTGTTCTTGTCAGGTTCCTAAGCAGAATTGAACTAGATATGGCCGTTTGTGTAGGAAGCACAGTTCTTTTGTTCTGAGCAAGCTCACTGTTCGGACCCCATAGGAAACACAGTAGAGTAGAAGAGTGCTCATTTCTGAAAAGCAGAGTGTGTTTCTTGTAAGGCGAACTAGGGTTTGTTTCCTAGTCCTAAATGGAGTTGAATCACATGCAGTTTCTAGTCCTACGAACAAGAGTTGTTTTCTGGTAAGGAAAGTCACTATTGTGCTCTCATAGCCATACACAGTGCAAATAGCACTGGCGTCTCTTCCCAGAAGTACAGTGTATTGGACTGAAGAGGAGCTACTGTTCTTGTCAGTTTACTAAGCAGAGTTGAACTAGATATGGTCCATGTGTGTAGGAAGCACAGTTCTTTTGTTCTGAGCAAGCTCACTGTTTGGACCCCATAGGAAACACAGTAGAGTAGAAGAGTGCTCTTTTCTAAAAAGCAGAGAGTGTTTCTTGTAAGGCGAGCTAGCATTTGTTTCCCAGTCCTAAGTGGCGTTGAATCACATGCAGTTTGTGTTCCTACGAGCAAGAGGTGTTTTCTGGTAAGGAAAGTCACTATTGCGCTCTCATTGCCATACACAGTGCAAATAGCACTGGTGTCTCTTCCCAGCAATTACAGTGTATTGGACTGAAGAGGAGCTACTGTTCTTGTCAGTTTACTAAGCAGAGTTGAACTAGATATGGTCCATGTGTGTAGGAAGCACAGTTCTTTTGTTCTGAGCAAGCTCACTGTTCTGACCCTATAGGAAACACATTAGTGTAGAAGAGTGCTCTTTTCTCTAAAGCAGAGTGTGTTTCTTGTAAGGCAAGCTTGCGTTTGTTTCCCAGTCCTAAATGGAGTTGAGTCACAGACAGTTTTTGGTCCTACGAGCAAGAGTTGTTTTCTGGTAAGAAGAGTCACTATTGCGCTCCAAATGCCATATACAGTGCAAATAGCAGTCACGTCTGTTCCCACCATGTACAGTGTATTGGACTGAACAGAAGCTACTGTTCTTGTCAGTTTCCTAAACAGAGTTGAACTAGATATGGTCCATGTGTGTAGGAAGCACAGTTCTTTTGTTCTGAGCAAGCTCACTGTTTGGACCCCATAGAAAACACAGTAGAGTAGAAGAGTGCTCTTTTCTCAAAAGCAGAGTGTGTTTCTTGTAAGGCGAGCTCGCGTTTGTTTCCCAGGCCTAAATGGAGTGGAATCACATGCAGTTTCTGGTCCTACGAGCAATAGTTGTTTTATGGTAAGAATAGTCACTATTGCGCTGCCATTGCCATACACAGGACAAAAAGCAATGGCGTCTGTTCCCAGCAAGTACAGTGTATTAGACTGAAGAGGATCTACTGTTCTTGTCAGGTTCCTAAGCAGAATTGAACTAGATATGGCCGTTTGTGTAGGAAGCACAGTTCTTTTGTTCTGAGCAAGCTCACTGTTCGGACCCCATAGGAAACACAGTAGAGTAGAAGAGTGCTCATTTCTGAAAAGCAGAGTGTGTTTCTTGTAAGGCGAACTAGGGTTTGTTTCCTAGTCCTAAATGGAGTTGAATCACATGCAGTTTCTAGTCCTACGAACAAGAGTTGTTTTCTGGTAAGGAAAGTCACTATTGTGCTCTCATAGCCATACACAGTGCAAATAGCACTGGCGTCTCTTCCCAGAAGTACAGTGTATTGGACTGAAGAGGAGCTACTGTTCTTGTCAGTTTACTAAGCAGAGTTGAACTAGATATGGTCCATGTGTGTAGGAAGCACAGTTCTTTTGTTCTGAGCAAGCTCACTGTTCTGGCCCTTTAGGAAACACAGTAGAGTAGAAGAGTGCTCTTTTCTCTAAAGCAGAGTGTGTTTCTTGTAAGGCGAGCTCGCGTTTGTTTCCCAGTCCTAAATGGAGTTGAGTCACAGACAATTTTTGGTCCTACGAGCAAGAGTTGTTTTCTGGTAAGAAGAGTCACTATTGCGCTCAAAATGCCATACCCAGTGCAAAGAGCACTCGCGTCTGTTCCCACCATGTACTGTGTATTGGACTGAATAGGAGCTACTGTTCTTGTCAGTTTCCCTAGCAGAGTTGAACTAGATATGGTCCATGTGTGTAGGAAGCACAGTTCTTTTGTTCTGAGCAAGCTCACTGTTTGGACCCCATAGGAAACACAGTAGAGTAGAAGAGTGCTCTTTTCTAAAAAGCAGAGAGTGTTTCTTGTAAGGCGAGCTAGCATTTGTTTCCCAGTCCTAAATGGAGTTGAATCACATGCAGTTTGTGTTCCTACGAGCAAGAGTTGTTTTCTGGTAAGGAAAGTCACTATTGCGCTCTCATTGCCATACACAGTGCAAATAGCACTCGCGTCTGTTCCCAGCAAGTACAGTGTATCGGACTGAAGAGGAGCTACTGTTCTTGTCAGTTTCTTAAGCAGAGTTGAGCTAGATATGGCCCCTGTGTGTAGGAAGAACAGTTCTTATGTTCTGAGCAAGCTCACTGTTCTGGCCCTATAGGAAACACAGTAGAGTAGATGAGTGCTCTTTTCTCTAAAGCAGAGTGTGTTTCTTGTAAGGCGAGCTAGCGTTTGTTTCCTAGTCCTAAATGGAGTTGAATCACATGCAGTTTCTGGTCCTACGAACAAGAGTTGTTTTCTGGTAAGGAAAGTCACATTGCGCACCCATTGCCAAACACAGTGCAAATAGCACTGGCGTCTCTTCCCAGAAGTACAGTGTATTGGACTGAATAGGTGCTATTTTTCTTGTCTGTTTCCTAAGCAGAGTTGTACTAGATATGGCCCGTGTGTGTAGGAAGCACAGTACTTTTGTTCTGAGCAAGCTCACTGTTTGGACCCCATAGGAAACACAGTAGAGTAGAAGAGTGCTCTTTTCTCTAAAGCAGAGTGTGTTTCTTGTAAGGCGAGCTAGCATTTGTTTCGCAGTCCTAAATGGAGTTGAATCAAATGAAGTTTCTGGTACTACGAGCAAGAGTTGTTTTCTGGTAAGAAGAGTCACTATTGTGCTCCAAATGCCATACACAGTGCAAATAGCACTCGCGTCTGTTCCCTGCATGTACAGTGTATTGGACTGAATAGGAGCTACTGTTCTTGTCAGTTTCCTAAGCAGAGTTGAACTAGATATGGTCCATGTGTGTAGGAAGCACAGTTCTTTTGTTCTGAGCAAGTTCACTGTTTGGACCCCATAGGAAACACAGTAGAGAAGAGTGCTCTTTTCTAAAAAGCAGAGAGTGTTTCTTGTAAGGCGAGCTAGCATTTGTTTCCCAGTCCTAAGTGGCGTTGTATCACATGCAGTTTGTGTTCCTACGAGCAAGAGGTGTTTTCTGGTAAGGAAAGTCACTATTGCGCTCTCATTGCCATATACAGTGCAAATAGCACTGGCGTCTCTTCCCAGAAGTACAGTGTATTGGACTGAAGAGGAGCTACTGTTCTTGTCAGTTTACTAAGCAGAGTTGAACTAGATATGGTCCATGTGTGTAGGAAGCACAGTTCTTTTGTTCTGAGCAAGCTCACTGTTCTGGCCCTATAGGAAACACAGTAGAGTAGAAGAGTGCTCTTTTCTCTAAAGCAGATTGTGTTTCTTGTAAGGCGAGCTCGCGTTTGTTTCCCAGTCCTAAATGGAGTTGAGTCACAGACATTTTTTGGTCCTACGAGCAAGAGTTGTTTTCTGGTAAGAAGAGTCACTATTGCGCTCCAAATGCCATATACAGTGCAAATAGCACTCGCGTCTGTTCCCAGCATGTACAGTGTATTGGACTGAATAGGAGCTACTGTTCTTGTCAGTTTCCTAAGCAGAGTTGAACTAGATATGGTCCATGTGTGTAGGAAGCACAGTTCTTTTGTTCTGAGCAAGCTCACTGTTTGGACCCCATTAGAAACACAGTAGAGTAGAAGAGTGCTCTTTTCTAAAAAGCAGAGAGTGTTTCTTGTAAGGCGAGCTACCATTTGTTTCCCAGTCCTAAATGGAGTTGAATCACATGCAGTTTTTTGTCCTATGAGCAAGAGATGTTTTCTGGTAAGGAAAGTCACTATTGCGCTCTCATTGCCATACACAGTGCAAATAGCACTCGCGTCTGTTCCCAGCAAGTACAGTGTATTGGAATTAAGAGGAGCTACTGTTCTTGTCAGTTTACTAAGCAGAGTTGAACTACATATGGTCCGTGTGTGTAGGAAGCACAGTTCTTTTGTTCTGAGCAAGCTCTCTGTTTGGACCCCATAGGAAACACAGTAGAGTAGAAGAGTGCTCTTTTCTCTAAAGCAGAGTGTGTTCCTTGTAAGGCGAGCTAGCGTTTGTTTTCCAGTCCTAAATGGAGTTGAATCACATGCAGTTTCTGGTCCTACGAGCAAGAGTTGTTTTCTGGTAAGGAAAGTTACTATTGTGCTCCCATTGCCATACACAGTGCAAATAGCACTGGCATCTGTTCCCAGCAAGTACAGTGTATTGGACGAAAGAGGAGCTACTGTTCTTGTCAGTTTCCTAAGCAGAGTTGAACTAGATATGGCCCATGTGTTTAGGAAGCACAGTTCTTTTGTTCTGAGCAAGCTCACTTATCTGGCCCTATAGGAAACACAGTAGAGTAGAAGAGTGCTCTTTTCTCTAAAGCAGAGTGTGTTTCTTGTAAGGCGAGCTCGCGTTTGTTTCCCAGTCCTAAATGGAGTTGAGTCACAGACAGTTTTTGGTCCTAGGAGCAAGAGTTGTTTTCTGGTAAGAAGAGTCACTATTGCGCTCCAAATGCCATACACAGTGCAAAGAGCACTCGCGTCTGTTCCCAGCAAGTACATTTATTGGACTGAAGAGGAGCTACTGCTCTTGTCAGTTTCCTAAGCAGAGTTGAACTAGATATGGTCCATGTGTGTAGGAAGCACAATTCTTTTGTTATGAGCAAGCTCACTGTTTGGACCCCATTGGAAACACCGTAGAGTAGAAGAGTGCTCTTTTCTCAAAAGCAGAGTGTGTTTCTTGTAAGGCGAGCTAGCGTTTGTTTCCCAGTCCTAAATGGAGTGGAATCACATGCAGTTTCTGGTTCTACGAGCAAGAGTTGTTTTATGGTAAGAAGATTCATTATTGTGCTGCCATTGCCATACACAGGACAAATAGCACTGGCGTCTGTTCCCATCAACTACAGTGTATTGAACTGAAGAGCATCTACTGTTCTTGTCAGGTTCCTAAGCAGAATTGAACTAGATATGGCCGTGTGTGTAGGAAGCACAGTTCTTTTGTTCTGAGCAAGCTCACTGTTCGGACCCAAAAGGAAACACAGTAGAGTAGAAGAGTGCTCTTTTCTCAAAAGCAGAGTGTGTTTTTTGTAAGGCAAGCTATCGTTTGTTTCCCAGTCCTAAATGGAGTTGAATCACATGCAGTTTCTGGTCCTACGAGCAAGAGTTGTTTTCTGGTAAGGAAAGTCACTATTGCGCACCCTTTGCCATACACAGTTCAAATAGCACTCGCGTCTGTTCCCAGCAAGTACAGTGTATCAGACTGAAGAGGAGCTACTGTTCTTGTCAGTTTTTTAAGCAGAGTTGAACTAGATATGGCCCGTGTGTTTAGGAAGCACAGTTATTATGTTCTGAGCAAGCTCACTGTTCTGGCCCTTTAGGAAACACAGTAGAGTAGAAGAGTGCTCTTTTCTATAAAGCAGAGAGTGTTTCTTGTAAGGCGAGCTCACGTTTGTTTCCTAGTCCTAAATGGATTTGAGTCACATGCAGTTTTTCGTCCTATGAGCAAGAGTTGTTTTCTGGTAAGAAGAGTCACTATTGTGCTCCAAATGCCATACACAGTGCAAATAGCACTCGCGTCTGTTCCCAGCATGTACAGTGTATTGGACTGAATAGGAGCTACTGTTCTTGTCAGTTTCCTAAGCAGAGTTGAACTAGATATGGTCCCTGTGTGTAGGAAGAACAGTTCTTTTGTTCTGAGCAAGCTCACTGTTTGGACCCCATTAGAAACACAGTAGAGTAGAAGAGTGCTCTTTTCTAAAAAGCAGAGAGTGTTTCTTGTAAGGCGAGCTACCATTTGTTTCCCAGTCCTAAATGGCGTTGAATCACATGCAGTTTGTGTTCCTACGAGCAAGAGTTGTTTTCTGGTAAGGAGAGTCACTATTGCGCTGTCATTGCCATACACAGTGCAAATAGCACTCGCGTCTGTTCCCAGCAAGTACAGTGTATCGGACTGAAGAGGAGCTACTGTTCTTGTCAGTTTTTTAAGCAGAGTTGAACTACATATGGTCCGTGTGTGTAGGAAGCACAGTTCTTTTGTTCTGAGCAAGCTCACACTTTGGACCCCATAGGAAACACAGTAGAGTAGATGAGTGCTCTTTTCTCTAAAGCAGAGTGTGTTTCTTGTAAGGCGAGCTAGCGTTTGTTTCCCAGTCTTAAATGGATTTGAGTCACATGCAGTTTTTGGTCCTATGAGCAAGAGTTGTTTTCTGGTAAGAAGAGTCACTATTGCGCTGCCATTGCCATACACAGGACAAATAGCACTGGCATCTGTTCGCAGCAACTACAGTGTATTGGACTGAAGAGGATCTACTGTTCTTGTAAGGTTCCTAAGCAGAATTGAACTAGATATGGCCGTGTGTGTAGGAAGCACAGTTCTTTTGTTCTGAGCAAGCTCACTGTTCGTACCCAAAAGGAAACACAGTAGAGTAGAAGAGTGCTCTTTTCTCAAAAGCAGAGTGTGTTTTTTGTAAGGCAAGCTATCGTTTGTTTCCCAGTCCTAAGTGGAGTTGAATCACATGCAGTTTCTGGTCCTACGAGCAAGAGTTGTTTTCTAGTAAGGAAAGTCACTATTGTGCTCCCTTTGCCATATACAGTGCAAATAGCACTCGCGTCTGTTCCCAGCAAGTACAGTGTATCGGACTGAAGAGGAGCTACTGTTCTTCTCAGTTTCGTAAGCAGAGTTGAACTAGATATGGCCCGTGTGTTTAGGAAGCACAGTTATTATGTTCTGAGCAAGCTCACTGTCTGGCCCTATAGGAAACACAGTAGAGTAGATGAGTGCTCTTTTCTATAAAGCAGAGTGTGTTTCTTGTAAGGCGAGCTCGCGTTTGTTTCCCAGTCCTAAATGGATTTGAGTCACATGCAGTTTTTGGTCCTATGAGCAACAGTTGTTTTCTGGTAAGAAGAGTCACTATTGTGCTCTAAATGCCATACACAGTGCAAATAGCACTCGCGTCTGTTCCCAGCATGTACAGTGTATTGGACTGAATAGGAGCTACTGTTCTTGTCAGTTTCCTAAGCAGAGTTGAACTAGATATGGTCCATGTGTGTAGGAAGCAGAGTTCTTTTGTTCTGAGCAAGCTCACTGTTTGGAACCCATAGGAAACACAGTAGAGTAGAAGAGTGCTCTTTTCTAAAAATTAGAGAGTGTTTCTTGTAAGGCAAGCTAGCATTTGTTTCCCAGTCTAAATGGCGTTGAATCACATGCAGTTTGTGTTCCTACGAGCAAGAGTTGTTTTCTGGTAAGGAGAGTCACTATTGCGCTGTCATTGCCATACACAGTGCAAATAGCACTCGTGTCTGTTCCCAGCAAGTACAGTGTATCGGACTGAAGAGGAGCTACTGTTCTTGTCAGTTTCCTAAGCAGAGTTGAACTAGATATGGCCCGTGTGTTTAGGAAGCACAGTTATTATGTTCTGAGCAAGCTCACTGTTCTGGCCCTATAGGAAACACAGTAGAATAGAAGAGTGCTCTTTTCTATAAAGCAGAGTGTGTTTCTTGTAAGGCGAGTTCACGTTTGTTTCCCAGTCCTAAATGGATTTGAGTCACATGCAGTTTTTGGTCCTATGATCAAGAGTTGTTTTCTGGTAAGAAGAGTCACTATTGTGCTCCAAATGCCATACACAGTGCAAATAGCACTCGCGTCTGTTCCCAGCAAGTACAGTGTATCGGACTGAAGAGGAGCTACTGTTCTTGTCAGTTTCCTAAGCAGAGTTGAACTACATATGGTCCTTGTGTGTAGGAAGCACAGTTCTTTTGTTCTGAGCAAGCTCACTCTTTGGACCCCATAGGAAACACAGTAGAGTAGAAGAGTGCTCTTTTCTCTAAATCAGAGTGTGTTTCTTGTAAGGCGAGCTAGCATTTGTTTCTCAGTCCTAAATGGAGTTGAATCACAAGCAGTTT